>NW_020221739.1:270505-370451 GCF_003070985.1 Temnothorax curvispinosus
AATTGGCCGTATGAACCGCGATAATAATACATGCTGGAAAAAGTAATCTACTAATTCCCTTTTCTTTGAAATTTAACACAACACTCGACGCTCACACTCGGTAGGTACACCTAGTGCGAACGGCAAAAAGCTCGTTCTGTCGCGAAAGCTTCCGCGCGTAAACAAACGTTAGCATCGAGTTGATGCTTCTATCCCAACTTTCCTCTCGGCTCTTTTTACCGACGTTTTGGCACCCCGTATACTTCGATTTTCTCGCGACTTTTCATCGTTCCCAACGGTCTCATCGGCGCGAATCAACGAACCGTGTACCAGCACGATTTTATACTTATGTTACGTTGTGCAAATCAAGTGGTTTGCAAATGATTGATAGCCGCGTATAATCGCTATCTTTGACGCACGCATCAAATATCTTGTTATTCAAACGACCCAGTTTTCTCCTCTTTCAGTGGAAAACAATCTCGATTGTTCCTCTCTGATTTTTATGGACTTCATATATGTCAGTTCAAAATAGGAGAAAAATACACTTTTTTTTTAAACGCTTCAATTTGGAATATTTGATTTCTTCTGATCAAATATCATCAAACCATGTAAAGTAAAAATGCTTCACAAATTTTTTTTGGGATAAAAGTATCAATTCGATGCGGCTAACGTTTGTTTCCGCGCGGAAACTTAATTCCATTAAAATAATATTGAAAGTATCTTGTAATTATACATGAAGCGGTTTTAACGTTGTAAAACTTTTATTCCACAAATTTTGATAATTTCGAAATAGCGTTTTACTCACTAAATCTGCAAATGAGCATATAATATAAAACGTATCTCTTATATATGTTTTCGCTTATCCTGTAATATATTTGAGCTTATAAGAAGATTAGAAGAGGAATGAGTTTTTACAGTTTCTTTTTCCTTATTATGTTCTTTTCGCATTTTTATATAAACGTAACATTCATTGAAATATTTCAATTAGTAATCAACGAATACTCTTACGATATACTGTATATGTGTATATGTAAAACTTTAATATGACAATAATTTATCTCGAAATGCGTATTTTTCGTGAAAATAAATTTGCGCGCACTAATGGAAAATATGTTATGCAGTATATAATGCCAAATTGCGCGTTTGCCAAACAAGCAAAGTTGCATTCAAACAACGAGTTTTTGCCGACGTGAAACGCGACATGTATTTTACTTCCGCAAGCTGACCTACTAATCTAAGAATTAATTAAATCTGCTGTGCCGGCAAGATTTCATTTCGTGTCTGTAATTCTTCGTGTACATTGCGCGAATAATTCACCTCACACATGATTATTTGGTAAAGATACGAAAATTGTACATGGAACGTTGCAGAATTTTAGAACTTTATTATCTCAGTTCGTTATTCGAAATGTTATTGCAATATTAAAAAATATATTATTTACACTTACCTTTATACGTTTGATATATGTATAAATTGTATATATTCTTATGTATATAAATAAATATATATATATACATATATATTTAAGCAAAATCTTGTAAAGTTTATTTTATAGATACTAAGAAAATAAAGCTTTATAAATATTCGAATTCAATTCAATTTGCTGTTTTTATGTTACGATTGTTACGTAGTATAGTTTTTTGATTTCTAAACCTTTTGGATCTGCCGACATTATTTATAGATAGTATTGTGAATTTGGAATTCTAGATCTTCGAAAATGTTCATTTACTTTAAAATTCGCTTTTAAAACCTCAGTATTTTAAATTTCTAAAAATGTTAAAGTTTTTTTATGTTCCACTTCTACTTACACATTTATCTCTCATTGGGAATCCTTTACTTAAATCCTATTCGAAATAATCTGTTCATACTACCACTGGGCTGCCGGTTCATGAAATATGTATTAAAAGTGCCGTGATGCCGGTATACAAATTAACTCAGCTGCCTCAATTTAAAAAGAAAAACGCGGGGACGACGTATCTCATTTGGTTGACGCGTCCTCGCATTCCCCACGGAAACGCCTCGCTCGAAAACTTTCCCGAAGAATCCGACGTAGCGACGTCTAATGCATCTTGACGCGCGTTTCACGAGGAAAATGCGGAAAAACTGTGCAAGCACTGAATGTCGACAAAATCAACCTTCAGGCGGTGAGATCGTGACAAAAAGTCAGATTGGCAAATAACAATGTTCTCATCGAGATTACACAAGAATCAATTTTTCAAGTTTCTTTTGTCATATCTTTTTTCAAGTTGTGAATTGTTAATATCATGCAGTTAAAATAATAGAAAAAAATGTCCGAGAATATCCTATAATTTATTAAAATATAAATTTCAAATTTTTAAACTTTGATTGGATAGGTATCTCTGGAATATTTAATTTTTTAAAATAAATAAATATTGTAAGTAAAGTTAAAATGTTTTAATATTTTAAAGCTCGGGAGAGTGATATCAAAATTGTTAAAATTTTTTATATATAAAAGATTATTAACATTATAGTAGTTGATGAATTTTATGTGCATTAAAATGATTTTAAACTTAAAAAACATAAAAATGTTTTGAGGAAAGTTTAAAAATATTCACAAATCATAGACGCACTATCACGCGAGATCACAATTAAGTGCAATCAATATTTCACAGCATTTCAATCATTCAATTTAGAATATTTAGATTGATATCACACAGTTTTCGAGGGCTATATTTAATAGCGATGGGTTTAAAATTTCACCGACTAAGTACCTACCCTTTTTATCAACCTTTACCTAAACGCGTATAAACTTTTGTCCCATAATTAAAAGATTACCATAAAAAATGAAAGCTACTGCTTTGCTGCCAATGTATTCGGCAGTCAAGTAATTTACGAACCAGAATGCTCCAAACATGAGGTAATACGCGTACGTAACAAAAGAGGAAACTTTGATGAAATGCGAAAAGACTTCGGGCAGTTTTAGAAACGTATGAATAAATCATTTCCGAGTTGCGACGAGAGCTACAGCATGATACGTTGTGATCTTTCTTGCGAGTTCTTGTAAAAATCGGAATTATATAAAGCGACATAAAGGTTAGAATTTATTAATTTTGATGCCTTTCAATATATTAATAATAAATATATTATAAAATTAATAAAATGTCTAATTTCAGCCTTATAAAAATCTGTATAAAAATCATATTTCTTATCATCTGCCAAAAAAAACAGACTTTCCGCGTTTTTCATTTCATTAATCCTCCAAAAAAGGGCAAGCTCAATATTAACTTTTCGCAATAGAGTCAAGTCACATTTGCCAGTCACATTTTAATTTTAATCAATTATCGAAATGTTTGGAGCCAAGTAGTGGCTTACTCGTTTAATTAACTGTCGGACTAAACCCTCACGACGTTCTCTTACTTTACGCTTCGAGTAGCTGTAATTACTTCCGTTTCGCGCTCAACATTAAATAAAACATACTTGCCGTCGTTTAATAGCACAACCAAGTACGAGTAAAATTACTTGACTACACATTGATTTCGCGTAGGTTATTTTCTTGTTGTTGCTGTTTTTGTTGTTGTTGCGAGGACTACTGCTACGAGTCTCTGATAGAGATTCCCGATCGGATGGTAAATATTTAAACGCAAAACGAATCTGACTGCGTCCAAGTCGTTTGCTGGCGTTGCAATCACGTTAAGCTTTAAATGCGAGGTCGTCTGAGAAATTAACTTGCGGTGATTTGGAGCAATTCAACTGTAGAATCAGCATCAATTCGTAAAATTATTACTGTGAGAAATTAATACATAAAATATTGAATATGCAGTAATTGTAACTAGCAATATTGCGAAATTAATATCGTAAAGTCTCTTTACAGTGATATATATATTTCAAGTTAAGAGTATGTTTAAATTTGGAGTATCATTGTAATAAAATTTTACAAATAAAACTTAGAAATTATTATTACTATTACAAATCCTATAAGATATCTGATTCTGTAGAATGCATATATTCGCATCGTTTGTGTCAACTTTTAGTTGAGACAGCAATCAAGAAAAAATTAATTATAAATCATTACTTTTTTCTCGATTACATTAAAGATACAATCTATCTATGATAAGTCTAATCTATCAATCTATAATAATCCCATTTTCGACAGTGATTTATTAGCAAGAAATACGGGGCTATGTCTCGAGGAGTGACGATGTAATTTCACTGGAGGAGAGGGACAGAGCAGTCCCCGTCGCGCATTTTCTTTTCGCATGCAGCGTGGCGCCCGGCCTTGATGGTCCACGAAATAACGGCGACATGGCGATCTCGTTAAAGCCGCGGTGTGTAAAATGGGTTAAAAACCCCTCATTTTCACGCCCGAGGGACGAAATTACGCGGCCGGAATACCCGGTGGCTTTTGTCACCGGGTGATTCAATTGCCACGTTACCAAAAGTATACGTCGCTTTGTCCACGTATACACAAAGCGACGTTGCCCCGTGAAAATTGAAATAATGTCCGACTCGCAAAGAGCCCAGGCACGTGCCTTCTTACTCATCCATGTAAAGAAAGTAGAAATTATTATAAAATATGTATGTAGATACTTTTTAATAATCTCCTCTCGGGGAATTCCCTTAACATTTCTAAGTTTCATTTTGTTTCAATTTTGACGGTCGTATAGAGTGAAACCCATTAACGAAAAAAATGATATAAGGTTTCGTTGCTGGACGCGTTATTATATATATAATCTTATTTATTTGTAGTAAGGAAAAATTTTTAAGTTTATATTAATTACATTTAAATATTTCACTGTCTGATCGGAAATCTTTATTAAAGATTCTCATAATCCTTGCAACAACGACAGCAAGAAAATAACCTGGTTGAAATCAGAATGTAATCAAGCAATTTTATTCATAGTTGGACGCACGGCTAAATAACGTCAAATGTATTTAAAATTTTTTTTCAAATTTTATATATATGTAGAATTATAAAACTTAACATAAATTACTTCATTTGTATGACTGCAGTTATTCGGTATACTTAATTAAATATATAGATTTATGTATCTTAACTATTTATCGTCAAAAATAAAAAAATGTGGATAATGTATGATTTATAAAATATTTAAAATGTATCTCGTCATATATTCGCAGATATTTAAATTGCGAATTAGTCTAATACTATCAAGAGAGTAGTAATACAAGTGTCGGAAACGATAGATAGATTAAGTTCTATAATACTGTTTTCGAACTGCGCGTAACAACCAGTAGTGGAGTAATAATTCTCCATCAGTACTATCTATTAACAAGACTGATAGATTTGCTCAATACACACGACACACAGCGAGACACTCGATTGTGTTAAAACGATCACGTATTCAGCGATCGATATTTACTCCTTTAAAGTACGATATAGTAAACTTGTATAAATTCTATCTCGATACATATATATACACGAGTTACGCAATAGTACAGTGATACCGATTTACATTTTACGGAATTTTATCTTGCGTATACGCAGTTATATATATCGATTCACCGTGTGTATCTATACAGATTTTTACAAACATACTAATATTATATTAGAATTATTATGATTGCTGTGACGTTTGGTAAAAGCTGTAATACTCCATAGATCTCACGAAAAGTGTTAATCAATAAAAATGTATGAAACATAGAAACAGTATTCTCTGTTATTTAACTCTTCGGAAATGCGTATAACCATACCACAAATTCAATCTCGTGTCTGGCTGCGTCGATATGATGTAACAACCGATCGTATTCATATTACCGATATATACATATATTGGAAAAAAGTGTGTTTCGTGAATGCACGATATTCGTCTGTTTTCCAAACTGTACCCCAAGCTTTTACCGAAAATTGTATTCTGTCGCAGATATGTTCGAGTTAACGCACCATATCGATATTAATGGAAAGTCGTGTTTTCTGCTTTCCTCAAGAATAATCGATCAAAGAACATATTGATGGATATTTATTGGTCTCGGAAATGTTGGAACAATCGAGACAAAATTCGAAATAAAGTCTATCAGTTGTAGACAGCCGATGACTCTGCTTTAGTGGAACTAGTTCAGTTTTATTTAACAATTGCATAAAGTACTGAATTGAGTGCATTTGTTTTTACGTTAAGCGTATTTGTTTGTATTGTTGTTGTTAATTAATTATTCGTATTTTCGTTTATCTAATGTACATTAATATAAAATAAATCTACGTTGTTCAATTAACACACTACACTTTCCAGGAAATAGACATATCATAAATGTCAATCGAGATGTTTAATTATATTACATTTTTTAATTTCGTCATTGCTGATACGCACGTTGCATGATACAATTTGTATATATATTGAATGTATACAAATCTCTATTCAATTATATTCTGTATTGAATTGTAATTCTGATGTTTTTTCTTTTAGTCCAATGTAGAATATCTCGGTTTTTTGACAAGAAATGTTTTTCCAACTTTAACGACCATTAAATATCCTTCGTTCCATACTCAATTAGCTATAGATTATTTAAACTAGCACTCACCGATTTCCTGATTGGTTATTCTGGCATGGCAGCTGCTGCAAGCGTAGAGTAGAAGCGTGAGAAGTGACGCGAGAGATCCAAGGGAGGTGGCCATCTCATCTCGAAGCATCTCGACGCCCCGACGTCACGTCACGTCACGTCACGTCACGTCGCGTCGCGTCAACTCGTGTCAGCGACACACTTGCCCCGCTCTTCGCTTCCTTTTTACAACACCCGTCGTCTTCTGCCCCCTCGACGAGAATCGCGAACCAGGACCCAGGCACTCTTGGAAGCACTTTCCGCGACTCAAATTCTCATCGTCGAACTTTCCCTCCACAAATTCTTCTTATTCGCTAGCTGATTTTTCCTCGTCAAACCTTCAAACACACAAACATTAATATATGAAATCTTCAATAAATCACCGTGAACCATGATTACATGCGCCAACATTCTTCTTTCTTTATTCTTAATTTACTTCAAGGCTATACTCTACTGCCTACCCTTTTGTAGAGAAAATTGAGACAGAAAATATGGAGTAACCCTTAACAAACTGAATTTTTATTTCAAGTAGGAATGATAAAAAAAGCATTATGCATGGAAAACTGTTATGGATCCAACAGTTTTAGAATGGCAAATAAATTTATATTATGTTTATATAATACAACGTTGGCGAATGTAATATGAAAAATAAATCACGTATATCTTCCCTTGGAGATTTGTTCAGAAACGTCAGTAAAGTAATCTGTTCTTATCATATTCTGTTTCTCTATTTATAATACGTTGAGCGAACAAATACAGGTTAAAGGGAGACAACAAATCGTTAACTTGGGGGTAATCCAGACTTTGGATAATCCAGACTGTGCAATCTGGCTTTAAGCGTATCTCAAACCGGAATTAGATTGATCCCGAGATGCATTGCTTTGGTTTAGCGTAAAACAAATAAATAACATTTTTTAATTTAGAGAAAAGATCAATTTTCTTAGATTCGTGTATCAAAATAGAAAATAAAGCAATCTTTGCAGAAATTAAGTTCTTTTTGGTTTTGCAAAATATAAATATTGGACTTTCTGTATGAGGCCGAAATAATTTTGTTTGCGAAAGACAATTATCGTGTTAATTGTTTGGTAAGCAATTAACGCTTATTGTTAAATTGGACACGCAAATTTATCAACTGCCAAACAACATTTACTTTCTAATCTAGAATTTGCTCGCGAGCAAACCGTAATAACGCTTGACACCGCGATTTCGGAAAATTGCGACCCTTGCAAATGTAACGTGCGAGCTCGCGTTACCCATTTCGCGTAAACGCCCTTATGGCTCTCTCTCTCTCTCCCTTGAATTCTATTCTGCTGATTTTCCTTTCTCACCTGTAACGAAACGCACGCAATTCCAATGGCAGTTGCTCCTGCCGCTCAAACTCTCTCGATAGCTGACAGTGGTACATTCAGCGTAATCACGCTACTGTTTCCTTCCCTCTTTCCCTTTTTTTCAAAAAAATACCTGCGCATCCGGAGAAAATGTTGACTCTGCTTCCACCGTTTTCGCGAAATATTTTTTTGCATCCGTTCCCACAGGAACAGAAGAGAGGGGAAGAGGGAGCGAGAGAGAGAGAGAGCGAGGTGGGAAAATATTTCATCCGGCGATTGCAATTGCTTCCGCCGCGAATAATCCGACCGACAAAAATCCGGGAAGAAAAAAAAATATGCACAGTCCTAGCGCACGCTTGTATCCACCGTGATGACAAGAACGTGTTTCTTGTTTGCGAGTTTTTGATGCACGCGCGACAGGCCTCGTCGATTGTGACACACAGCGCACCGAGGCGCGGCGCTTAAATATCGCGATTGTCGTTTAATCGAGTTACGTGCCCCAGTTATTATTTTATTTGCCGATCGGTCGCGCAACAAGTTTATTTCCGGATACTTGCCGTAGCTGCCGCTGTTATCACCCTGTTGTTATATCGTGACTCGTGCGTTCATATCGTGATATATCGCGTCGTCGATTCCATTAATTTCGATATAAGAATGCGCTCTTCGATCGACATTCTTTTTAAAAAAAGTACTGTATTTAGAAAAAGTAATTTATCTACAGCGTAATACGTATATACTTTTTACTTTGTTTTTCTTAGAAAGGAAAATAATGTTTCTTGTTCGAAACAAAAGACATTTTTATAGGAAAAAAAGTTAATTTGGATAAAGACTTCCTCTCATATATTATTTCTGGTTACGAAGATAGTATTACGAAAATCGCTAGAAGAAGGAATCCTAACGCATTAAAACTTGCAAGTCTCAATGGTATTCACAAAGGACTATCTTAAAAAGTAGTGAAAGTTTTTCGATACCAATTGAAGTAAATTATCAGGGGACACATTTCGCAGCATGGTCTACTATTATCTACAGTACGGTTACTTGGGAAATTACAAATACTTAAAAAATGTAAAACAGCGCATAAACGTAAGACTGTTTTTAAATTGACGCACTTTGCGTCAATTAAAATATATCTATCGAAACCGTAATTGTACTTTTACAGTTGTAAAACATGTTACGTTAACAATTTCATGAATACGAAAGAAATACAAACCGAGAATAAGAAAGTAATGTAAAAAAAAAAATTACTCGTTTCCTAACAAAGAGCAAATACTTAACGCATTGTTATACACTTTGCAATGTAAACTACTAAATAAAAATTGGAAAATCAGATTGAAAAATAGGTACAGTAGATATATGAATGATCCAGTTGTAAATGTTCTTCAAATATGCAATGTTATCGGACTGTCATTTACTTGAAACAAAAGTCCGGTGCAAAAGCAGAAGTAATATTTTATAATAATTATAAGCACACAATGCTATTTAAAATGCCACGTATACAATTAGCAAGAGGTATTTATAAATACTTTAAATTGAATGGCTTAATTCGATATCGCTCGATAAACAAACTGCGCCTTTAATTACTTTTCGCGGGTGAGACTTGGAGAAATATAAATAATTAATTTCTCCCATCGCCTCACTCCGCTCAAGTATCTAACGAAGCAAAAAATAGCATCAATTTTCAGAATGGATGAGTAAACAAACGAGCGAGCGAGCGAACGAGCAAGCGAGAAAAGCGCGTATATCGAAGGATGTGCTGTGCATCGTCCGAGAAATTGCAATGTAAAATTGTAAAATTGCAAGCGAGCAGTATCGGGCCGTTTAATTCGAGACTAATTAACGGTTCAATCACGTCCCACGCGCAGATATCGCGAGGGACCTGGTAAATTACGATTCATTATTCCACATCGTACATAGTCCACATAAAAGAAGTGCCCGGACAGTTCCATTCGGGAGTTAAACCGCTAACTGAAAATTTGTGCACACTAATTCCGCAATATCCGAACATTTCCACTAGTAGAGACGATGGACCAAAATAGAATCCTATTTTACCTTCAGTATTATATGAAATTCCAATATAGTAAATGTATGTAACGATACATTAATTTTTAAAAAATGTAATCTAGCTCACTCGCAGTCAGATAAAATAAAGATGATGGACATAAGAATCTATATAAATCTATATAAAAATTTTATCTTAACTGAAAGTTGTGAAACATAATAAAGTGAAAGTATTATATTAGTTTTATAGGTATATATCTTTCAAAATAATAAGCTCTATATAAAACAATAAATATTTTTAAAAATTATAATTGACTAATATTTTTACATGTGAAGACACTGTAGACATTTAAATTTGAAACATTTTAAAGTTCGAATAATCATAATCGACAAATCGACAAAAGCATGAAGATAATATTCGATAATCTATCGAGAAAATGATTGAAAAAAAATTTTTTTAATAATTGTGTGTAGTATACAGGCAATTTAGCTTATTCGATACCTTTATGCTAGGAAACTAACGAAACTGGAAACTAACAAAATTTAAACACTAACAGTATCTCGCTAAAAAGTTCAAGATATTTGTATATGAATAGAAAAACCAGTTTAAAAATGCTACTCACACAATGGTTTAGTAGTCGAACAAAAATATAGAACTTGTAATATCTCTACCACAAATGAAAACATTTCGTGTCATAATAATAGAACAATACTCCATTATTACGATATGAAACGTTTCCAGTTACATTTCTCTCAATTTATTTCCATCAACTTTTTCTATATTTATAACATACCATCGTATATATATTGTGTGTGTGTGTGTACATCATATGCGCATACAAATATATGTATATATACTATATTTTATTTAAATTTTTAATTTTACATCAAAATATTCGTTATATTTGTCTAATACGACAACATTACCGGAAGAAACATGTGAGTTAAATTTTCTCAGCAAGAGGATATTCATAATTAATGGCGTAATTGGTTCGTGGAAATCACGATATGAATTAGACATATGATGCAAAATACCAGAGGTCCTTATAGGATAGATCGCGACCAAAATCTCTCGATGAAACAGCATAATGTCAGGAATGTAATCGCCTACAGCCATCAGAGATTTCCATGTAAATGCATCGACGCACCTATCAGTAGAATTATTCGGTGGTTATCCGCTCGGAGGATCGAGGAGGTCGAGCCCTAACCATCTTCTCTGTGCTATGATCTCTACACGCTTACAAACGTGGATTGACAATAGATGAATTTAATGACCGGCGAGAATTTCGTTTCGCTGCGTATGCGATAATATCGTGACGTTCTCATTACCCAATTCCCTTCTCGTATTAGATCAAATTATATTTGTCTTCTTCTCATTAGATATTCTAATTAAACTAATTTCATTGAGATTTGATGCAAATTCAATAATTCAGTGCAATATTAAACATGAAATTGCGAACTGAGCAAGGAGATTCGTGACGTGTGATGTGAAATGTACTAATGTAAATTAGTGAATCAAATCAACAAAAATAATGCAAATATTTCATGTAAACAAAAATATATTTAATTTAAAGTTAAAAGATGAAACGAAAAAGTATATTCTACATTTTTTTCTATAAATAATTCTACTTTTATTACAAAATCGGCGTGAATTTGTACGTGAAGTATTTATAAATGTAATTGTTACGGGAATATAGATATTAATTTTCCTACCAATACATAAAGAAATACAATTCATGCTTTCTATCATTTATAATCTTTCACGTTCTTTAAAACTTCTTATCAGTGAAGATTAAACTTAAAGTAAATGCTTCAATGTCTCATTTATACGTTCTGGCTTCTATAAATAAGAACGAAAGCATTTGCTTTACTTTATCTATAATCCGATGTGCGGAATAAATTTATATTCAATTTAATCGAATTTAATTCATTCCGTTTAATTGAATCGATCATCAACCCAAATCATAATTTGCCATTTTAACCAAATAGCTTTTTTAATAAAATGTTAAAAAATATTCTCGATCTTACTGACACTAATAGTAGTAAAAGTTTAGCAATAAATACACAAATACTTGAGACTTATATCTTATAGCACAAAAAAAATAAATTAATAATAAAAAGTAACTATTACTCATTTAATATATTACAAGTAGTTTTCAACTAAAACTACTAAAACCAAACCTATCAAGCCAGGCAAAATTATATTGAATCTGCCTCTTAAATCCTCGGAAAAAAAATATAAATAGTTAAAAACGTGCATTTTTGATTTCAATTCGATGGTATCGTATTCCGGCAAATCGCATCAAACATCAAGGCGTGCCGATTGATATATCGGGAAACGAATTAAATTTAAAAATAATACGATAAAAAAGGGACGGATCAGCGGTTTCATTCAGGATCTTCGTATCCCCCAACAGGGGTATAATTTCTAACGTGACGCGTCGGCTTTTTATAGAAGATTCTTTCATCTTTCCGATCACAAAGGCATAAATTGTTTTCGTGACTGGCAACGCGCGTCCTTTTCGAGAAAATTGCCAGTCAACGAGTGACAAGCGCCCAATTTAAGTCCCATGTAATGTGTCTGTGAAACTGTTCCTCCGCATATTATCGTGTCCGATTGATCGTTACATAGCACGCGAACTACCGTCGCTCCCGAAAGGAACCTTCTACGAAGAGGGATCCCTGCGAACGCGCAGATTTAACATGGAAATTTCGCAAAGATTAAAATTCTTGCAGCGAAGCGCGAACACACCGCTGCGAAGTCGCTCCAGCCGATGCTCGCGCGCCATCACGCGACGCCGCGGCCGTGATGGACGAGATGCTGCATATTTATTCTCGAAATCGCATATGATTTATGATACGCGAGGCGCCAAGTGTCAAGAAACAATGTGACACGATTAAAATTAATTCGGAACTATGTCGTACGGAAAGTCTCGGGGCTCGGAGCGCGCAATATTAGTTTCACTTCGTATTCATAATGCATAATGATGTGAATATTGTAATACAATTTTATTGCCACTCATAAATATTTTAGAGAACTGCGCCGTGTTACACGGCAAAGCAGGAAATATGACTCGATATTTCCGTTCACGGTAGCACAATATTTCCAATATTCCGTATTCACATATTCGGAACAATATGGCCCGCTTTAAGTTTGTAAATAATATCTCATTATTTTATTATTTCAACATAATAATGCGTCGCGCCGAATGAATTCCATTATGTGTATATCTAGTAATGTTATTTTATTTGTATATCTACGATTTCGTGTCGTCGATTAATCGCGAATAAATATACTCATGTATTTATTTACTCGAATATATGCTATTGTGTTATACGGTATATTCAGATATTAATGACGAAATGTATATTTTGGAATAGTTTCATTAGTCGCCATCCCGATCACGAATCAACTATGATCAATGGCACTCACTCTGTTGTCGTTATAATTAAAAAAATTTTAAATTGGCTCATCACGAAACTGTCGCGAAAATTAAGGGAAAAGGTTGCAAAGTGAGGAATAGTGTTAATGAACGTGGCAAAGCCGAACGTGGCGCGCTCCGCGAAAAATGGTGCGCAATTTTTAATTTGGAGCACCGCAATTAAAAATTACGGACGTGCGTGCGCGTCACCTCCATGTTTTTTTTTTTTTAAATATGTACGGTAACCAAATGAGCGTAGAATCATAAATGAAAATGGAGAATTTTAATCATAAAATAATGAAAGAAAAATACACGATGCGCGCGTACGAGAAAACGCGTCTAGCGTTTCACAAATATTAAAATATACACGCGTTTAAATGTATACAAACATGCATGTATATTTTAATATGCCGTATTCATAATTAGCGATGATATTGTAATAATGTATTTTAAAACACATAGCAACATTTCAACACACAAATTTAAATTTTATCACAAGAACGGTAAATATATTTTAATTTTTATTTTACAAGAATCACTTTCCGGATATTTAATTTTAATTTGTAGCTAAAAATTCCAGAAATATTCGATAAAATACTAAACTGACAGAAGCCAGTTCACATCAAGTTACTTTCGAGAAACACAATTTCGGAATTAAAATGCCAACACGCCTGCAGAAAGCAGCGAACTTTGTTACGTTGAAATACCGAAATTACGTATTCTCGAATATTGTCATTCGCAGTAGATATTCCCACGTAATATGCCTACAGCCAGTAATTAACATTTGCCAAATAAGCCCTCACTTATTTGTGCGAGACGCATTAATACCAATGCCATATTGATCATTCGACCGAATATCGTCCATCCAATAACGTTCGCGCAAATCGTCAGTCTCTCGCGAACGTTTCCCATCGATCGTTGCTCCGCGATCTGTATACGCACTGTATATAGTCTCGGCGAAAAATCGAAAACGAAAACAAAAAGAGAAATCTTACCGTGTAGAAGATCCTTGGAGATAATAATCACAGCACACGACATTCCCTCCGAATGCGATCGCCCGTCACGACAGTCCGTTTCACGCTCGAAGGTCCGATTACCATCGTCGAG
Source organism: Temnothorax curvispinosus (assembly GCF_003070985.1). Lineage (NCBI taxonomy): Eukaryota > Metazoa > Arthropoda > Insecta > Hymenoptera > Formicidae > Temnothorax > Temnothorax curvispinosus. The sequence goes on from NW_020221739.1 coordinate 284,850, forward strand.
AACGTTGCCTCGCAGCTTCACGCAGGACCATCACCGTGTTAATCCTCTCGATCACGAACACACACGAAAAGCACGCACACACTCGCGTAAAAGAAAAGAGAGAGAGAGAGAGAGATAGACGGGGAGGCGAGGAAATTCGGTAAGAAAAAGGAGCACACTCTCCTGCAACTTGTTGCGAAGCGCGCGATTGGCACCTTCTAGATCATCCGGGCCGACAATGTTTTCGCGGCCGACTGGGCCGACGATCGACTCGTCAGTCCCGCCGAGTTTTTCGAAAGAACTCCCCGTCGCCGGTTACTTTCACCACCGCCACCACCGCCACCGCCACCGCGGGATTCCACGAAATTTTCGATGACAAGTGTTCTCGAATTCAAATACGGAGCGATCGCAGCACGCTCCGCGATCTGCGCCTCGTCGCACGTCGCCCCGCACGAATTGCCCGTTGATAACTTCGGAGTTCGGAGCGGTTGAGTATATGTATATGCCGGGGTACGCGCGACCGGTAGCCGCCGAGGGTGACTTTCCGCTCGGCCGACCGTGGAACTACTCGTGGAAGGGATAAAGACGCGACGGACTGCACGACGATGCGACGAACACTGACTGCCACTGAGCGACGTGAGAGGCGAGTGGAGGCGAGAGCGGCCGAGTGGGGCATGGGGCGCGCGCCGGTCGCTCGCCCGAGCCCGGCCGAAGATTCCCGACGTGCGCCGAACCGCTCGCGAAGTGTGCCCCGCGCGCGCGACCAAGTAAACGGCTACCGCGCGATGCATTACTTTTCGTTTTTTTGCACTTTTTTCTTGTATCAACGCGCCGATGACCGTGACGGTGCGCGAGAATCGTGTTTCCGTTTTGCGAAGGGCGAAATTTACAACGGATGATAAATATACACACCTCGGTGCCGCGAGCGCTCCCCGAGAAGCCGGAAACGAGATCGCTTATAGCGCCTTTACTCCGATATGCCTTTTCGCGAGCGTTACTACGTTACTTACCGCGGGCGCCGCGCGGGTGCGGGTGGAACGCGACGCGCTGCTCCGTGCTCCGTCTCTCGACTCCGCCGTGCCGATGGCGATGCCGTGGTGTCACATACCGCCGTGTTACATACGTACGTCGCGCGTTTAATGTCGCGTAAGTTATTCGATATTTGCCGGGTAATGTCGCGTAACTCGTTCGATATTGCGACAGTGATATTTCTTGAACGTCTTTTACGCGACGCGACGCCCCCCCCCCCCCCCCCCGCCCGTCACGCCTCACAGCTCTCTCGCGATGATGAACACTCGCCCGACCGACCACTTCGCCCGTCGCCAAACTGTCGACGCGCGGTATCGACCTTCGATCGAGTGCCGATGTTGGGCTTCGCAAATGGCCGATGGCGATCGACGCAATGGCAACTTCACACTGCACACATGTTCACGGTGTACGCACTACGTTGCACTACGTCACAATCATCACTGGCGCATTTATTTCGGTGGACGATATAAGCGTCGCGGGCGAAACGAGCGAGACCGGTAACGGTGTACGTATACGAATTGGTATAATTGTTGAGAACAAAAATATACTGGAGCCCATCGAAAGCTTTTACATTGCGTCATAAATGTATATTAACATTTCCATGAATATTTAATCCATAAATCGACGAATGAGCCAGAAATTGTGGCACCAGGCGTACCGCGCGTATGTGCAATGCGCGAGTGCCGCGAATATATATGGACTCTTGCCTGATGTCATAATTGTAATGTAATGTAAACAGCAACGCGAAAACACTTTAATACGGCATAAAAATTACCCCGTAACGACAATCTATGGCAACGTAAATATTAATATTAACCGAATAATAATATACATTTATGGCGTACATTATGGATGTACAGACAGCGTACAGCTATTATTATTGTTACACAAAGATATTTTTCGAATTAATTTCTAACGAGCTAAGTAATAACTGCGTAAAAGTTATGCCGTATCTTATATACAGATCGCAGCTATAATTGTATTACTTTTTCCGTGCTTTCAGGGGATTCAGCCAATTCTGCGTGGCAGTAACTTCGTGGCAACGCACGGTAACACCGAGACGGTAAGTCATTAGAAGTTATGATTGATATAATTAATACTTGCATAACGGCCTCGGGGAAAGTTCTGAGATTTTCAAAAAATTTCTACAACCATGTTGACAATCTGATCTTAAAATATACCTTTGGAGCGAACTTAATCAAAGGATGAAAGGAATTATGTCACGCTCGATGAAAGCAAACAGTTAATAAAAGAGACAAACGGCGAATTTTTGAGCAATCAAATAAGGATGTTAAAAAACAAAATAAAAACAAACTTGTTTATTTAAAAGTTACAAAAATACTGTTAATATTTGGACCACACTTGGCCTTCGTCAGAACATTATGACAAAAAACCACCTAGAATTGCATTAAAAGATAAAATAAATGTAAGATGTAATTATTTTATTTGATATTTTAATGAGATTTCTTGTGACGTTTTGTTGTAATGTTCTGAAGAAGACTAAGTATGTTTCAAAACGTTAACAATATTTTATAACTTTTAAATTTTTGATAAACAAGTTGTTTTTATTTTATTTTTCAACTATATTTCAACAAATCTTTATTTGATTGCTCGAAAATTGGCCATTTTGTTACTTTTAATCAGAAGATACTTGTTCCCCGTGGTAAATATTATCTTCTTCTCGAGCTACTTCAAACAAATAAAAAATTTTTTCTTACGTTGGCAAACGTTAATTTATGTATACGAAGTTATTCTTAAAAAGCGATTGCATGATAGATATAATGTCAACTATACTAAGATTTCTTGAATTTAAAAAAGTTCAAAAGCTCATGAAAGAATGCAGAAGCTGCGTTCTATAATCAATACGCAAATGGATACGTCTGAATTTCTTTCGCGATACATTATTCATCAGTATCATTAACAGAATTAAAAGATTTCTGCAGTATATGCAGCTCATATTTTCAGATGAAATAATTTAAATACCCTATTTTATCTTATTTTTACGTAATTTGTAAAGCTTTTTAATTACGCGCGATAATAATTATTCATAAACATCAGTAAATGTCGCGGTGTCTCGTTTATGCGGGCACGTAGGAAAATCTCGTCTCTGCAAAATATTCCGAGAAAGACGCGAATAGAATTAGCGAACGAACTATCCGTATATTTATTCGTTATAGGGAAGAACTTATTTTTGCGCGAAAGACAGGATTTAATCTGGCTGCAACGTAGCTCCGGCGCGTATCCGTGGTTTGTGAAATGACGTTTCGTTCACGTCGAAAAAATATGGGCGTCCAATACTGGGCTATGATTATGTAAAACACGGAAAATCCCAGTCTACCTGAAAGTAATTGGAACATTCGCCCAAGAGATTTTTTGGATCGAACGCATTATGCGCCGTACGTGGTGTTCCATGCATTTTTTGCAAGTTATGAGGGCGTCGTACATATATACGGCGTCATTTTATTTTGCGGAGCGTGGCGCTCTAGTGTTTGCGGTCTGAGTTGAGTATCTGCGTTGAGTGTGTTGAAGGAGCATATACTCCCGCGAGCTGTCGATATGTACACAAACACGAGGGGGGAGTGGGAGGGGAGGGGGTGTGTGTATCTCGGCATTCCCTCTTGATGCACTCACCAAGGTACGCATGCATTTTTATAAACCGTCATAAGCGGATATACTGGTTACGCTCCTTGATCCATATCTCAAGTTTGCGTCATACCCGCGACAAACCCACTGAAAAAAGAAACTGTAGCACAACAATTATTTATTCCTTGGTGTAAACCAAGAGAACGAGTATCAGGAGTATAAGGAGAGCCCGAGAGATAATGATAAAAGCATAAAATCACAAATTATTATGAAACATGGATAATATAAAGCTAGAAGGAACGCAGATAATAATATACAAAGGATTTAAAAGGTTGAAGTTTAAATGTGTCATGAAATATGTAGACGACAAGAAATCTTCTGATATTTTTTCTTTTTTTAAACCATTTTCATATATATACATATAAAAGATGGGGAAAAGATATTTTCAAGTTCAGAGAAAAGAGATATTTTTAAAAATAAAATCGTGACAGTCCAGGTGAAAATAAAAATCGCTAATAAGAATCATAATTGCCAAACTGTCCGTATTCCGACAACAGAAATGTAAAAATTTTCGTTATTTATATATTTTTTAGTTTATCGAATAGGATAAATTTTCCTCTTTTTATAAATATTTATTAGGTAGGCACTTGATTAAAAAGAAACAACAAAATATTACGTCTTCATGTACATATATTTAAAAAGCAGCAAGGCATTCCGAAATGCGATAGCTTGTGCGCTCGAAAGAAAATTGTCTCTCAGCTTTTCTAACGTCTATCCAGCAGATGCACTCACGTGATTTGCTCGTCTCGGTTGATGAGAATACATGCTCCGACTCATCGCAAAAAGGCTTGGCCGCTATAATGTCGTATTGATAAAGATAATGGCAGTATGCCTCCCCTAATAGCCTAGCGATAAAGACAAGAATGACGCTGAGGCAAATAATAAGTCTTTTTGCATCACAAGCAACCTTTCATTATACCTATTTATGGACTTATATACTGCAGCAATCTATTTATAAACTTATTAGCGACTTATGTAGCGACCTATTCATTCATAGACTTACACTGTAGCGAACCATAACAAGCCACTTTACGTCTGTGAAGTTGGCCCACTTTTTCAAAATTTGAACAAGCCACCTTACTAACCAATAAGACATATTTTTTATGTTATATGTTATTTTTTATAAATTTGCTCCAAAGATGAGAAAATAATATACGTATAGCTTATTTTCGAAGCAGCGCAAGTCGAATTTTGTAATATCATGAATTTTAATGAGATGAGTATGCAAACTGCTGCGGTATATTTATCTTACCAAGATTTTGAAACTGAATCTACGCCACCTTTAAAATAAGCGGCTTATATCTATATATAATATAATACGTTTTAATATAGGTACGTGATAACTCTCTTTTGTAAATGTGTTTTTTATTTATAATAGAACGTAATATATTTATAATTTTCTTCATCTATAATTTTAAATATATATACTAAAATGCAATTAGTCAAAATCAATGAAATATAAAACAAGTTTATTACTAAAATTTAAGCTTTGAAATATATAGGATAGTTAAATGCTTTAAAAGACAATATTTAATCATTTAACAACCAAATGCATAATTGAAAAAAAGTAATAATATTCTAAAAGTATAAAATCTTATATCTTATATTATTACATTTAAAGATTTACATCTATGTATAATTTAAATGTGAAAGTAATCTCTTGAAAATAAGAGATTACGTAAAAATATAGTTTACACAATACGAAATATCGATTGCTTGTTATATATTTCACCCGCGATATTATAAACTATTTAGTATAATTTTCTATTCTTCAACGAAAAATTCGTTTTCTTCTTTTCTCTTTCTCATCGACATAAATCACGTGAGGCAAGCTAGCCACTTATTAAGCAGTGGCCCTAACGGGTGGCCAATTATTCAAATATGATCGAATAAATACATAAGCAAGCGAGAGACAGTTAAATCGATCTGGAGCGATGCGATGTCGTTTGTATACATATAAAAGGCACCGACGAATGAGCGGTCGTTATTCGCCGGGATCTTCTTGTCGTCGGCGATGCGAGCGCACCTTTTTCGTGCTGGATGCGCAATGACGGAAGAGAGGAGGGGTTCGTTTCGAAAGAACAGCGCAAGAAATTACGAGTGCCCCAGCACGAAAACCACCTAGACCTAAACAACCTCGCGTTTTCTGTCATCATTCCAAATATACGCGCATACGCTCACGGATAATCGACGAATGCTCGCAGTGACGTTTTTCTTAATTATTTCGGTACCTCGAACGACTGCTTCGAGACAACAACGAGCATCGACGTGAATAACGTATAAATACGTCAGGAAATATCTAAAATTATTTTTAATGGGTATTAAGTCGCATCAGCCGTTTAATTTTGCTGTGAATCATTATAAATTCGTTCGCGAAATGTAAATTTGTGCTCTTTCATTTAATCTTCGAAGCTATGTAAGCTTCTTTTCATTAAAAAAGGAATTGAGACTATGAGATTTATGTAGACTACGCATCACTGTAGAAGATATTACGATATATAGCGATTACAATACACATTTAATATATAGACTTGTGCAAACTACGGTACACCGTTAAACTTCTAATCTACAAATTGTTTGACGAAAGTTAATATTCAAAGTTAATATTCATCAGAGGTCGATTTTTCTTTAACAGAAAAATCAACATATCGATTATTACAATTTTTCAATCTTAAGTAATTTAAAATCAAGACTTTGTCGTAAATTGCAGTAGGAATGCAAATATATATTTTGTCTTTTTATTTAATTTTAAGTATAATACGTTTTGTTTTAGAGTATAAACTTAGAATTCGAATTTTATTATTATGTCAAGTTACATAAAATTATTGAAATCGAAAATTAGTGAAATATACAGAATGTTAAAATAAAAATTTAATTATATTAATTGTTGCTTAAAAGCCATGGACGAAGATTTGTATTTAAAGATCAAAGATTTTATTGCCACTCAGAATAAATAATGCTTTTATATGTGTACGCTTAATAACGCGATATGAACAATACGAACGTATCGATCGTCTAACAATTGATCACACCGAACAATTCTTCATTTTCTTTTCCATGGATATTAAACGAGAAGTCAGAACACTTGATTAAATAAGACATCGATCAGCCATTTTTCGTTATCCCATTCTCTGGCCTGTAGCCACCATTCTTTTCATCAGTTTTCTCGGAATACATTTTGACAACATGCAGAGAGAGCCAACCGCGACGTCCCGCGGCCTCTTCGGAGTTTATGAGAATGCATGTCATTGACTCTATTGTGCGGCTTATGGACCCCGGCGAGAGCAGACACGAAAAGGACCCTTTTCGAGATGCTCGTAAGAAAGCAAGAAAATTCTCCACACATGATATCCCATTATTGTTCATTTTAAGCGCTTCAACAGCAGGTACGCGAAAGACTTTTATTTCCGTTCCGTATAGAAACGCTTGAGAGATATCATCTGGCGAGATTATTGGGCGGGGAATGTTATATCATCAGAAATTAACACATTAAAAGGACCGCGCCCGATTTTAACGAGTGCAATACAATTGTGTATGTTTGTTTACAATTTTTATCGTTTTTAAAACAATCTTGAAATTCTGTATCTCACGATAACAAATTAAAATCGCGCGATTTTCTATGCGCAAGTTATGAAATAATTATTAAGCGTTATATTTTGTTTTAAATGGTTTACTATCAATCACAATTATATTTCTTACATTATATACTCACTGATTATCAACATTGAAATGAAGCTTGAATTGAGTAGAATGTCATAATAAAGGGAGCAATTTTCTTATTTCGCAACATTAGTCGAAAAAACCTTCCCGTCATCATGGTATCTTGTAGTAACTATGCATGTGCTCTGACGTGAACGGGTTAAGCGTGCGTAATAAGGTTAATGGCCCCCGACAGGCACCTTGCGGCGAGAAGAACCGCAGTACGACGTCTCGAGACTTAAACGTGTCGCTTTAAATAGTCGATCAACCACTTAATGTCTCTCGATTATGCCAATTTGAGGGAAGTAGTGCGCGTCACGCCACTCGGATTTCCAGCAAAATTATTACCTCAGCCTGTATATACTAAAATACGCAAGCTGTATTTTGATTTTTATCACAAGGCTTTTTTGCTACAAGATTTATTATTAATTTATTATTAAAAATTCTAAATTTACTATAAAAATTTAAAAAGACGTGTCACTTAATCAAATTTCTGTTGAAAAAAGGATCAACTTTAAATCGGTCATATAGAAAAATTTGTCGATTTCTCAAAATTACTCCGTATACCATTATCTGGTAACAATTCAACGACGAAAGAGTTATCGATTACCGTGGACGCCGATATTTGCATCGATGAACAGATGGAATTAAACGCCAGTAGGTAATCTATAGATATATTACTATTCGACGACTTTGTATCGAATAAAAGCCTACAACGAGAAGAACACACGGCCGGCTTGTCGCGAATTCATTATCGAGTTCGTTTGAATTTGTCGACTAGGTGCTTTATTTCACTCTACTGCCTCGAACGTTGGATGAAATCTCAATACATGGATCTTTTCGCGCGTGACGTACGCGAACGGTGATTCGTTCGAAATTAAATCTTTTTCGATATCCCTTTTGATGTAATTCGTTTTAATTTTAGCTCGCCTCCGTGCTTCGGCCTTCACGGAAATAATATGTAGAGACACGGATGGAAATTTCTCGAAAGAGAGAAAATACGTGAGCTAACGTTCGAACAAACGTTCTGTCTAACTTTTTTTCCCCTCCACGTATCTTTGATAGATCTATAGAGACGGTAGTGAAATTTTATTTATTTTAATTCATATAGGCTAACGGCTAGCTGTGCAAACGGAGTTATTGAAATGGAACTATTCAAACATACTTCGCAAATTGCATTTTGTCGAATAAATATTTTATCGACTTTTCATATCATGGTATTTTGCCAGATATTGCATGATCTCGATTGCACGACCTATTATATGCTATGCAAAACTTTTATCGCAATTTTTTAAATATTTATTTTCTGAAAAGATTTAAAAAGTTGAGATTTTAGCCATTTTTATCTAGCAAGATGCTAGATGAAAAAAATTTTTAATTTGTGGTGCGCATCATAATTAATTTATATTTCGGTAAAGTAAATTTAATCTCGCTTAGCATTTCTCGTATTTGATCGATCATGAATAGTTTGTAATAATGTAAAAATTATTTATAGAAACAATAATACTTTATAAATATGAAATTATATATAATATATACGTGATGCACACATACGTATGAACATCGATTTGGACATTATTTAAACAACAATGAATGAAATATGAGTTAATCCCGGTGTCTGTAGAAAATTTATTTTTTCAAAAAATTGCGGAGATAAATTTTGTGCATACACAGAATACACAAGGTTTCTATTAGAAGTTTATTTTGTACTCAGATTACGAAATCAGCTTTCGCCAAATGATATTTCTATTATAACGCTCACGTCGCGATATATATAGATTAAAATTAATGCAAAACATAGGATGCAGATCGATGTATATAATATCGCGTATGACATAGTTATATTGAATATTAATTTATTCGTGATAACGAAATTGACACTTCAACGGAAATCCGCCCGCGTCTTTTCACGTGACGATACAAAGCTTAATAACAAAACTATAATGAACGATTCAACCTTTACCTAGCACGTTATATAACAATTCGAGGCAGATGGACGCTTTTGAATGTCCGCAAGAAAAATAAGGAAAAGCTAATACTGTAATTGTAACAAAAGTCGAGTAGATCTCGTTGTCTTTGGCAATAACAAACGTGACGACCACGTTATTGTGGTCTCGGCCGTGGGCCGTGTCGCGAAGACGGACAATAAAACCGCACCCGAAACGAGCGAGGTTTAAACACCCGATCAAACGACAGCGGTCACACGAATTGCGAAATTAGCTCGGAAGCGAGTCGACTATTATCCAGGCGCTTAACGTTAAGAGACGTAAACGTCGGAGAGCGTACTCGAGACTCGAGTATGCCCCTTTAACGCAGACGAAGAGAAGTGTCCGAAGATATCGGGCGGTCGACGCGGCGCCGCGCCGCGCCGGCCGACACATTTTGTAAATATTTGGTGGCCACGGCGATATCGTTGCAGACAGTAGACTGCAGCGACGGGAAAAGTCGGATCGCGGTGATATGTTCGTGAGAAAAAAGCAGCCAAGCGAAAGGCACTAATCCACACCGCTTTTCGAGAAGAATTTAACGAGCGTCATCAGGAGAGAATAAGGCTGAAGTCTACGCGATTGTAACAATGATAGGAGAGGAAAATTTTAAAAATGTAAATAGATTTACGTGCAGAGAGAGAGAGAGAGAGAGAGAGAGAGAGAGAGAGAGAGGAGAGAGAAAGACGTGAAAGAAAATCATAGTGGAAAAACCGTGTGTGAGTATATATGTCCCCAAAAATATAGAAATTTTGTGCACATGTCACGTAATACCAGATGCTATCGACTATTTGGATGAAGGATTATTTTTAACACTGAAACAGAGTAAATTGTTTTCACGTAATAGATGTTTTATGTTTTATGTGTAGATCCGTATATAGCGTACATTGCGACTTCTTACATATTTATATGAATCTATAATAGCATAATTCAATATATTTTTATTCAAATGAGATAATTATTAATAAATTGTGTTTGACAATGTTTACTATACATTTTAATTAATTTTTTGGATTTCGCATTCTGCAGTATTTTACTAAAACCTTTATACGATAGCCGGATACAAATATTCGTTAAAGTACCACTTAAACATACTGATGGGACTTAATAGGCTCGTATAGGACATTTAATCGATAACCCTCGTTTCGTTGCGCCGATAATGATACGCGAGTGTGAAGAGCCGAATTTACAAAAGCGATCGACGGTTGGAATTTCGCTTTATCGCGGTTGCTCCGCTTACAAACCAGGGACACGCCGTAAAAATTCATTTTAACCAACGCGCGAGGCTTGAACGCGGTCTAAACAATGCACGTTAGTTGTGGAAAAAAAAAGGAGAAAACAAAATATGCGGGAACAAAGCAAAAATCGCTGGAGCACGCATCGATTTCGATACATCGATCTGCTGACGGGCAGATTCATTGTTTCGATATTTTCCATCGCATATTTTAATTGACATTCGAGAAGCGCGTCGCGAGAACCATCCACACATCAACGCGCCCGGCATTGTGCGGGGGCTCAATGCCAATCGCCGGGAAGCATAACCGTAACGCGTCTCGGTGAGAAAAAGTATTAATTTGTTTGCTCTTCCGAATAGAATGGAATGAAAAGTCGAGTGCTCTCGCGGTAGAGCGGGCAAAAATCTGCTGATTTCTTTCAAATCGGATGAGCTCAATGAGAACTCATTTGAATCTAAATTAGACGCCTTTTTTTATTGTACACACATAACGAAATATTTTTCCTATATATTTAAGACAAAATATTCTGTCAACTGTTAAAATTTCCTTGTAAGTGGCGTTATAAAAATATTTATAAATTCTTAACTCTAATCGCAAGAATTTTTTTCAAGATGCATAACTTTTTATTAATAAAAATTAATTTGTAAAAGCTGTTTTTCGTTCTCTCAAGCAAACTCGAAAACGTATTTTGGAAAGTTAAGCGCTATTAATAATATGGAGCGTTATCTTGAAAAAATGTCTGTAATCACGCGATTGGAACTTCCTCTTTTGCTGTAACATTGTGATTCGCGAAGTCGATGGTTAGGATGTACTTTCCTGTTATTTTGCCGGTTTCCGGGAAATTTCGAACGCATTAAATCGAAGCACGTTCCTTATCAGCCATGCTCGACCCACTCTGTCATAACGCATCTGCCGAGCCAGCTAGTTTCAGGAAAACAGATTTTGCGACACTTTTCGATTTCCATTCGATCCCTCGCACGAATTCGTGGTATTTTTTCCAGTCATAATATCAGAAGCGTCAAAAATACATATATATCATAAATATGCAAAATATTGCACACGATAACAATAACTAGATTTTCTTTAATATGTAATCTATAAAGCTTGCTTTCTTGATTACAATGATATAAATTATTAAAATTTTTTAAATGGAAATATTTTGGAATAATTTATAGTATTTATTTAATTATAATTCTATTTATATATACATATATTTAAAGAGAAGTTGCATTTTGAATATTTTACCGGTGGACATAATAGTACACGGATTATATTTGTAGTGCAATGGTGTGTAAAGCTTTCGAGCGTTAAAGAGCATTAACCCTGGAATGCTGTTCTAGATTAATTTTCACGCGCGCCATCAACATAATTTATCTTTTAGTGTTTTGTAATTGAATTAGAGTAAAATGTGTATTTTATTATACCTATCTAATACTACATACTATCTAATACTAAAAAAGACCATTGCAGTTAAACTAGTGTTAAAAATAAATAAAAATTGGCTTTTTTATAAAAATTCTTTGCAATATCTTACAATATTAACCTGCTATAGTAATATAGAAAAATTAATTTCGCATTCTCTAATTAAAAATAATTGTGCAAATGGCACGAGGCAGCTTAATCGTAAGATGGTGAAAAGAAGAAAGAAGGTTAATTAAAATACTGACGCTAAACGAAAGTATTGTGCGCGTTTCTCTCTATACAAGAATGGCGGGAAGGATTCGGGAGAGTCGAAGATCGAACATCGGCGTATCCTTTCCGCGAGCTATTTGCCGCGTGATAATGAAGCTGGTGGTTCATTAGGCGAAAAAAAGCTCTGGTAGCTAACGTTATTGGACAATCCGGCTACCGTCAGGCATTTTATCTCGCTTTTATTTGATCCTTTATTCGCGTTTCCTTCCTCTCTCTCTCTCTCTCTCTCTCTCTCTCTCTCTTTCTCTTTCTCTTTCTTTGTCTCGCTACATTGCCTATCACCTTTTCCCTTCCATCCTTCGTTGGCAAATCCCTCTCGCTGCGTAGCTCTGTGGAATCGCAGCTTCAGTCACTGTTCCACTCCAGGGATTAAGTGTATATCAGATGATACGAGATTCCGTAGAATTGAATGTGCCACCGGCGGCGGTACAGTTTCAACGATATATGTATACATATGTATGTATCTGTGTGTGTGTGTGTGTGTGTGTGTGTGTGTGTGTGTATATGTATATATATGTACACCGAGGGGGGAGGGGATTATTCTGTTATTTTATCGGGTACCCGGGATCGAACACGCCCGCGGGTTTGACCGAGATGCCCTGTTCGTACGTTGTTGGTCCAGTGAAAAGGTAGGCGTGCGCATATTTATCGCATATAGTCAAGGTTTTGTTTAGGCAACGATAGTGATTCGCATTTTTGTCAAAAGACACGCAGTCACGCGACTTACTAGACGTCAGTCATTATGCTACCTATAATAATCGTCATGACTGAAGAGAAGAGAAAAAGCAAGAATATATAGATAAAAAGTAAGAATGTATATGAATAAAATGTGCGATTGCGTGTATGGGAAATAATTGCTTACCTTATCTAATAAAATTTAAGATATTTGATAATTTAATTTAACGGAATCTGATGTGAATATGTAATTAAATTTTGGTATCTCTGTTAATAATTAAAGAAACTTTAATAAAAAAAATTTAAATTTTTTTTTAAACGAAGATAAATTTTGATATTAGATTCTTTTGCAAAGAATGCATTTCTTTCTTGAATATAAATAAAGTAATTGTAACAGTATGTATAATACTGCAATTGTACGTTAAAGAAAGAAATTAATAAGTTCATAAAAAAACAAACTGCTATCGTAATACCGTACTTGCTGTGATAAATCGCTAATTCGCAACAAGTAGTTAATGGCGTCATAACGTTCGCAGTAATATAAAACCTTTCTCACTCGGAGATTACAACGCGACACGATAACATACGATAATTTCCATCGTATAACGACCGCTATACTTTTTACTCCACCAAAGTTATAAGGTAACTCAGAATTCTCTTTAAAACAAAAAAAGAGAACTCGAATGAACGTGTTAATTTAACAAGCCGTGCACGAAAAAACAGAGTCAATCTCACCGAACTGCTCGTTAGCGCATCTCGAATTCTATATAATTTGTAGCGTGCATACGCATTTAACCTTGAAAGTGAAAGGCCGAATCGGGATTCAGGAATCTAAACTCTGCAGATCTGTATAATATGAGATGGATCCTGATTTCAAAGACTGTCAGGAGTTTTGTATATATTAAAATATTTAAATATTCAAATAATTAAAATATTACATAGGACAATTTTGTCTGTTTGAGAGACGCGAGAGTTTCTTATATTTTCTACACTTAAAATGAAATAAACATTTATCTATAAAATAATTTTTTAACGTATAGAAAAGGAAAAGTGAAGAAATCCGATTAAATTAAACAAATGTTGTGATACTACAGTTAAATAAGATATGAAGTTGCAAAATGTTACATTTAAAACATTTATTATTATACAATTTAAAAACACCAGTAGGTAATCCTAAAAATTTGATTCCAATATTCCATACAAGCTAAGCTAGAGCTCTAGTGTACAGAAACTTCTGATTATTATAGACAATGGTCACTATATATATATATATATATAGATATATGTATATAGTTGTAAAAATACAAAAATAAAATTTCTTAGAATATACAAGAATATCCCAGAGTAAAATAAACCAGGAGAATGTGCTAAAGGAGGAAAACGACACATTAGATGCGATCTCGTAAAGATCAATGTAACTAAACTGGTTGCATTGTCCAAACAAAATTCTTCTCATAATATACAACCGCGCGAGGTATTCCGGGCAAGTGAGAGATACACTCACGAAGCACCCAGAAGCGGCGCGAAACGGCTCGTAGAAGGACCGGAGGTAGAAGCGATAGATGGAAAAAGGAGAACGTTCGGAAGCGGTATGAGGAGGAAACGCAGAACGCGAAGAAGAGCGACAGAGCGAGATGGAGGGAGACCCTCCAATAACAGTCGCCTTCGTATTGCCAGCCGTCCAAAGTCGAAGGAAACCCACGTCGCCAAAGCGGAATCTCAATCCCGAGCCGGAGAACCGCCGTACGATATTTGCACCGACGATTTTCACGAAACTGTTTAACGACAAAAAGAGAGAGAAGGGAGATATTTGTCCGTGATGCGTTATATGTCGTGTCAAACTGACATGGATCTTAACCGGATTTATTTCGACCTACAGAACATACGGTTCCTTGTTAATCTCTCAATGAAGCGACCAACTTTATGTGAAGTTGCGATACATTCTGGCGTTTCTCCGCAACGACATTGCGGTGCATTAGGTGATCAGAAGATACAATCTTGTGATCGCTTTCTTCATTTAAAAAGTGACACCTTTAACATAATTACATTTTACAATTAGTATAAATTTATTTCAAAGTAAAAAAAAATTTTAGTAGTATAGATTTTATATGTAACAATTATAATTATGATTGCTAAAGAATTTCACATACAATACATTAGCAACAAATCGACGTGTAATTAAAATTTGATATTTCAAGATAATATTTAGAATATTGTGGGAGCGTATAAAGAAACTAAAGGAGCCCAAATAAATTTTTCGATTATAGAGAATACGTTTTTTTTTTTTTTTGCAAAGCATGGTAATGATCAACAGAATTGAATATAATTCTTCCCCTTGTCCATCCATCCGCGATCTTCCATCTTTTTCTACATTCGAAGCTCGCAGCATCACCCTATCATCCCCATCGGGCATTACGAGCAATACTCTTGAGGTTCCTTAATTAAAGGGATTGACAGCTACATTACTAAGAGCCGCGTTATCGAGAGATCGATCTGCCGTGCGGTGGAAAGATCGACCGCTAGGTACGACCGAGTGCATCCTGTTTTTTCGCTTTCGTGAATCGCCTGTCCGGAAAGTAACCGACGGCTGTCTTCCTTCGGGTCCTTTCGTAATTCCGTAGCTCGGTCGGTGCCTTTGAGGAGCCGTCTTTAACCGCTTTCGTATGAAGAATCGAATTCTCTAACAAGAGAGGAGAAGATGCTACGCTTTCTCTATCTCCGACGACGCGCGTCAGGATTCCTCCAAGTTGAAAAGGCAATGTCTTTTGCAACCTCAATCGTGCAGGCGTACTCTTGGAATACGTATTAACAGACGTTGAAACGAACTTTAAAGAGAGAAGTCAACAAGTCAAAGTTGGCGAATAAAATAGTTGGTAGATCGAGAAATGCTCTACTAAATGATAAAATAATAAAATATTAAAGTAGAGTTATTAAATAAATTCTTTCGTACATAACAACTTTAATTTTTATAATAACATGAAAATCTGGAAGATTAAAAACTTTTTAAATTTTTTTCGGCATTTGATATCCCAGTAACAACAAAATTCTCAATAAAAAATTTAGAGTGAAGAATAAATTTCGGACAATGAAGCGGAATGATGCCAAGTTTCTTGAGAAATAGTCCATAATGTATTATTATCTAAATTGCTATTCTCGGTTAAAACTCCAACTGAAGCGTGAGACGGGTCCTCGAGGTGAAAGGATCGCTCCTCGACTCTGCAGGAAGAATTATTCCAGAATGCTTACTTTCGCTTATCGTGGAGGGTATGCTTGAGCCAGGGCTCTATATGCAGAGTGCTTGTTTAATAATCAAGAGACTTCGCGCGGGATGCATCGCGGTGCCGGCATGCCGGGGCCGCTTAATCAAAATTCTATCGCATCGAGCGCACTCCTCGAGCGCTGGGTCGCTGCTCCTTTTTTCCGGCATTTTATGATTCGTCGCCAGGAATATATCTGTCAACAGGTAAACGAGCGTACCTGCTCGCGGTGAAATGATCATTCAGCCTTTATTGTTCCGTGACGCGACGAAAGTGTCGAGTATATTTGCCACCTGACAGATGGAATTTGATATCATGGCAAACATAAGTGGCATATTTAGTGATATAGGTACATGGCACTTCAAGTTAATTCTATGAAAAATTTAAATACCAGAAAATATGCCATTATTAAATTTCCATAATGCTAAAGACTAAAGAAATTGTTAACAAAAATATATTTAAATAATTGATAAATAAAATGAGATAGACATATTCGGATAATTGCAATAAACATTTGAATATATAAAATTTTAAGATATAATATAATAGAATATATTTTTTGAAATAAAAAGAGAGTTATATTTTTAATGACATTTTTGAGATTTGTTATTTATTATACATTTTATTTTTGTAAAACAGAGTTACACGATTTTTTACAGTCAAAAATATAAAAATAACTTATCATTACGGTTTGCACTTTTAAAAATATTGTATAGATATAAATTCGATATTTTACAATAACCTAGTTTTAATGTTTTAATACCTCTGAAATTCGTTAAATCAAAAGAAAAACAAGTAAAATAATATTATAAAAAACAACAAATTAAGTAAAATGATATCATGATAACATGATGACATGATAACTTGATATTATGATATCATATTAACGTAGTAAATTATTTTTTTTCTTGCATTTAAAAATTCAATAATTTTTCAATTTACACAATACGAGATTCTGCAAATTCTATAAATAAAAATTATTCGAAATACATTGCAGTAAAATATATACATATATACAGTTCAAAAAATTCTCTTCATACAATTTACGAATTTTCGTTATCTTTAAATTGATTTAATTAAAGATTAAAAAAATATAAAAACAGTCAACGATAAATAAGCAACATCTTTGAAATATACATTTATGTGTAGCTGTTTTCTTTGTGGGATTCCACAACAAAACTTGCAGAAGTCGCAGGATGCGCGTAATTAATGGCATTCTTCGTGGCAGGCAATGCGCTAGCGCGAAAGCACTTCGTTAACCAGACGGGGGTATATGGCGTTAATAAATTTTCCTTAGCTGGTGCAGCGGAGTATTCACGGTGGGACAGGTGGTAATATGCTAATTAGAATTCTCTTAAACCTGTTTACGGCTATCTTATGAAATTGATAAGATAACACGAAACCTGAAGGTTCGATCTCATCTATAATAGTTGTACAAGCGAGCATTCTTCTCGCTCCACGGATTGGAAGCCCTCATTCAATTTATACGATGCATAGATACGCACTTGTCGCTACTACCACGCATGATACCATCATAACGAATAACCGTCATATATCTTGCGGAGAACACATCGCAGTACTATTCTCTATATTAGATTTTCGTGTCGCATCAAGTCGTAGAGTCACTAATTTTAGAATGAAAAATTATAACGGTTTAAACATATAATACATATTAATATAAACGTTATATGTAGCAATAATAAGAGTTTATTTCAGTAAAACATATCAAGAAATAAAAATGCAGATTACACATTCCATACAGATAAATTAATAAAAGAATTCAAATCGAACATAATGGAATTAATACAAATAGTTGCAAAATTACAATTTTTTAAAACTTTGATGTCGAAACTAGGATGTTAATATTCTTTCAGTGCGATCTTAACGGAATCTTAATAGAAAAGAAAGGAAAGAAAGAAAAGAAAGAAGAGAGAATAAAGATAGAATAATGGAAAAGAAAAGGGAAACTTCTACTAAGTAGACTAAACTAGTAGAAAAAAAGTTTTTTTGTCTGGATTAATAAAATTCAAAAGAAGAAATAGATTTGGGAACAACATCTGTCATCATTATATATAGCGATAAAGAAATAAAAGATCGATTGTTACAACTAGAAACTCAAATCAATTCCATCGTAGCTAATTGATGTCGTAGGCATAAAATGGATGACTATGGCGATCGTGAAACTTGCGTCAAGTGGCGTCGGATACCAGCCACCGAATGTTTCAGTTATAACTTGTCATAGTTCTTGAACTAAAATCGATAGAGCGTAAATTTCGTCGGCTTTGCGTTAAACTCGTTACGGAGGATAATGGCCGGCAGCTTTCGGATCCCACAGACTCGAATCAGAGACAGTTTGATCGAGTATTCGATAGATGAGTTTACGATACGTTCCCATGCTATCAAAAAACACAGGAAAAAACCAATATGCAAACGTTGTGTTATTGCAAATATATATTTTTTAATTTGTTCCTTTTCGCAAACGAATATTATCCGACTTGAGAATAAAAATATATAATTATCGATTTGCTATTATCATTTATGGTTTCTAAGATTTTGCAATTAACTTTAAAAAATCTGAAAAAAAATCTGCAAATTTTAATTATACAAATTTTTTTAAATCATTTTTGATTGTACAAAAGTATTTTAGAATTTTTTGAGGACAAAGAATTATGACATTTCAAAAATTTATATAGATTGATATACAGAAATACCATTTTTAAGCAATTATTTAACACATTAATATGGAAATACGCGAATTGTTTGTAATTTTGGTATGTCATAAAATTAAAAATTTAAATTTCATATACTTTGAAGTATTAAAATTTAATTTTTTTTATTACTATTTCTCTATCATACTTTCACGTTTGCAACATCCAATTGCAAATAACGGCAAATTATTTTCCATATGCACAAGCTGTTACACAGTGCTGTATACACACTGTACACACACACACACACACACACACACACACACAAAAGCATTTATTCAAATAATGCTACAGAATGTCAGAACGGCGATGTGCTGCGGCATCGGACGCTCTCAACTAGTTCTGGCATTCTTTTCTTCTCCTCTTTCCAACACGCTCGTCACAAATAACAGGTCGCCCAGTATATATTTTATAACTACACGCGTGTCGAAGCCGGCGCGTCGTTATACGCTCTTCTCGAACCCGTAATCATCACCTACCATCTATTCCTACCGACGAACGCAGGTATTGGTGCTACACCGCTGCACATCGCTCGAGGGCGAATCCTCTGCCCTCAACAGGAGGAGGGACATCTCCCAGTTACCACGGAACCTCCAGACAATAAATACAGCACCGCAAACCTTCTCATCACTATGAAGTTGTCCTTTCCTCTCTCTCTCTTCTCCCTCTCTCTCTCTCTCTCTCTCTCTCTCTTATTCTATGCTTCTCTCTTCCTTGTTAACGATGGAGCAGCTCAACCATTCAAGAAGATCCACGACGATGTACGATTAAATGATCGGTAGTTATCGTTAATTGTCGATGGGACAGTGTCGACGTGTCTCCGAAAGAAACCGTGAATTTCCCTCGTAATCTTACAGTTCCCGTCGTATTGCACATTCCTGTTTAATGTGACAACGAAAATATTTTGATTTTTCTGAACTAATTGATCAATATGTCAGACAATTAGTTAGGAAGAAACATAATAGTAAACGTCATGAGAGTTAAGAGTTTCTGAAGAATTTCGACAGTCGCAATGGCAGTTGGGATTTTATTAGATATAGAAATTAGTGAATCTTTTAAAAGAATTTAAATAATATTAATATTTTATATATAGAATTCTCATATATCTTTGAATTCTCTTAAATATAATTTTTTCTAATCTTTAGAATCTATGTCTTATAAATCTGCAACGTTTTTGTGATTTGCAAATTGAGTTACTTTGTATTTAAGTTTTGATCACAATAAGCAAATACGAACTTCTAAAATTTCATATGTATATAGTAAATTACATATATAGAACAATAGCAACACTTATTTTATCTAATTATAATATATTTTTTATTTAATTATTTTTAATAAATAAAAATATTGATTTTATATAACTTCATAAAATCTTGATATTAAACAATTACGAACTTAATCTTAATAGTTACTATTTCTACGACAATATTAAAAAATTAAAATATTTGTTTCAAATGTTACAAATCTTTAGAAACAGATTCGATTAATTCACCGAAGTTCTTGAGAACTAGCACACGTATCCACAATTTCAGGACAGCGTGAACGAGATGGTGGAAGAGAGAGTGTATGAGAGGATGTATCCGATCGCATCGCATTTTACCTGCGGGCAGAAATTTACATCTCCCGCAGAAGCATTTAATCAGCTGGTGCCCAAATGGAATTTGGTGGCGCTTTAAAAGGGCGCTCGAGGGGGAACAGGTCGAGCGGGGAGAAAGAGAACGCGGGATAGGCTCGTACATGATATATTCGATACCTAGTAGCCGGTGCCACTCAGGCAGCTTTGTTGAATTTCACGCCATTTGAGTAAATGGGGGAACAGATCAAACAGTGTGGATATTTTGTAGCGCTGTTGCTGTTGCAACGCGTGGTTGATGTAATTCCACTCGCGCGGCGAACTCTCCCCCTCCTCCCTTTACTCTCTCTCCCTCTCTCTCTCTCTCTCTCTCTTTCTCTCTCTTTCTCTCTCCATCTTTTTCCGATTAGCTGAACTCCCTCTTACGCCAGAATGGCGCTGACCGTCATAATTACGGCTTTCCCGCCTCCTCTGACCCCCCCTTCTGGCGCGATTTCAGCCAATCTGCAATCAACGCGCGGACAAATGATAGCGTCGCAATTTCGCGATCGAACACCGTCGCCGTCGCTTTGTCAAGCAGACACGCGATTTTCTTTCTCGATGGAACGTAAAGTGGCAACTTGGTCATTCTTTACCGCTACTTTAAGAGGGAGAAAAGAGGTCAAATAGAAAACCTGATAAGAAGAAATGTGTTCTGTCTCGGAAAGAAACGGGGTAACGTTCGATGTGAAATAGTATACGTATATATTTAGTTCTCGCTAAATAGTGTCAATAAAAAAATTAGTATATACATTCTATGTCTAGTGTGTTTGAAAACAATTTAGCATTTTAATTGCGCGGTAATTGCAATGTCCACAAAAACACTTATCCAAATATATAAGCTTCAATATCATTATTTAATATATTTTTTTAATTATGTGCAGAACAATTATTTACAAGATATTATTATTGACATGTGACCTCCATCTGCCACGAGAATCAAAATATCACATATACATATATGGCACGCGAACGCGAAAATGTTAATTAACTAATTAACAAACGGTGATTGTGATTATGAAGCATAAAAGCGATAAATCAGTTATATTTTAATAAACA
Source organism: Temnothorax curvispinosus (assembly GCF_003070985.1). Taxonomy (NCBI): domain Eukaryota; kingdom Metazoa; phylum Arthropoda; class Insecta; order Hymenoptera; family Formicidae; genus Temnothorax; species Temnothorax curvispinosus. The sequence continues at coordinate 306,423 of NW_020221739.1, forward strand.
CACAGTTCTCTAGAAACACGTGAAAGCAGCGTTACACGCATATTTCGGATAAAATCACAGAACTACCGAATACAAACGCCACAAATCGTGGAAGTGACATCTCCATCGTCCGCGCCATCGAATAACCATAAAGTTTCATCAATCTGTCATATTTTCCCCAATTACCATATCCTTAGTCACGTTTGCCTATCCCATTATTACTCTCATTTAGTTACGATGCATCCTTATTACTGCGGATTCCGTTTGACTCCGCCACGCGTGTTCATGTATCATCGCTCGAGTGACGGTACCGACCGGTCCATCCGGAGGAGGGATACCCGAGACTAAAGAAACCGTGCGGGTTAGTTTCTTTAATTAATGAGCCGTCGAGCTCATTACTGAGAATGAAATGCCAATGTGGAAAACGACTAATATTAATTCCGGCGTTAAATGGGCAGTTTTGAATCTAATAGCTTGTTTACCATAAATTCGAAAATTTATCGACTATCTCGACGACTCAATTTGCTTGGTCCGGTCGGAATGACAAAAGTCAAAATATAAATAGGAATGGCCATAACGACTCGCTATAGGTATGTATATAATCACCGAAATCGGTTTCTTTGTTGTCGGCGAAGCCCACGGCTCTCTTGTCGATACTCAAGCGGTACCCTCAAAATTTCTCCATTAAAACCCGATACGTTGATGTACGTGATAGATTATTACTCGTGGATATCGATTACCGCGTAACCAACGGCGGTGAACATCGATTATCGTTTATCGATTATCGTCTGTACCGCTGCCGAGCACTAATGGAGCTCATCGACACTCTTCGAATCCGTATTGATTCGTGACGGCTCGTGGTTTCCGCTTACGATTAACAAACAATGCCAGCTGAATCGGCGATCTATCTATAATAGAATAGTAAATCAATCGACTATCTACCTCCCATAACTGTCTTTTTTTTTTATTGCGAATCCTGGTTTGAGGTTGATAGTTATAAATTGTCGTCAGCGTATTAGAGAAGTATTGGAAAGGATTGATCGGTTTTATTGCTTTGCACTGTTCGTGTTTGCATACTTCGTTATCGTCGTTTACTTTATTTATGACTTATAATTTCTTCCTGTAAATCATAAATCAATATTAGTACCTACGTATCGAATATTGGAAACTTCGCATATTCTTCAAGTTGTGTATAACATTGTTATATTAAAAGTATGCTTTAATCGATTTCATATCCGTAAATGCTTTAAGTAAAATATTAATATCAATTTATAACGAATACAGAAATGGAAATCATTTATTTTGTGGTATAATTGGCATAATATTTCATTTCATTTTGTTTTAATACAAGTAAGACTTGATCAGATACAAATTTTAAATTTCTAATTATTCGCAGTTCTTTATTCTATATTTTTACAATTTTAATGAGATATTGAATGCACGGATCATATACTTTCTCAATTCAAGGCTTAGTACCCACAGATTCACGGTGCACCAATACGCGCACTCCTATTAAAGGGGGCGGAGATTTTCGTGTTAATACGTCATTAACTCTGTGTATTACGGTACGATTACGTGGCTGAAAACGATCCCAATTTACTCTCAGGAATCTCCATTATCGCAACGTCATCAGAATATAATATTGAAGTATACTGGGTGCTCTTTACCTCGCATTATTTTTTAAGAGCAGATTTTTTGACCAATTTGGAGCCGTCTTATCTCAGCAAACGTATCGAGGTATTTAACTTTCAAATAATTGAAGCTATCCAAAAAGATTTCTGAATTAATCCAGAATTGAACTTTAAATGAGAGAAATTAGATGACAAAAAATAATAGTTGCAATTAGAAAAAGATGAATTTTATAACGCACAAATGGATTATGCGATTTTAAGTATTAAGCACATACAGATAATGCTATACCTTATAGCGATTTATCTCAATGTTTAAAAAAAAAGGATTGATTTTAAATTAGTTGAAAAACTGACTCTTGAGGAATAATGCGGTGAAATGCTGGGACACCTTGTATATGTATATTACTGGTTTTTCGATATATTATATTATTTATATTCTCATTCAGTTTAAGAAATTTAATTATTTCCACCTCACACTTTCTCTTTTCGTAATATTGTTTTTTTTCTCAGGTAATTTAGCTAAACCTTTTTAATCTTTGAAGTACTAATGCTTGGTAAACCGATTCTTAATATTGACAAGGATTGGCCACCATATTAGATAACAGCTCAATATTTTAATTTACTTATCTTTATGCTAATAGAACATTTAGAAAACATAGGAGTATAGATATCTTTTCTAATTCATTATTTAGAAACTACACAATTTATTTAAAGCCATGAAATGCAAAGTAACTTAAGTTTATATTAATTATTATCATTGTATTTATCTCATTTCATTATCTTAGACAGTTGGGAAGTAATTACATGTTACTTACATATAAAACATGACATCGTTAATAGATCAACTGTAACAGGAGACGCTTCGTTATCCTGAAAGTATAGTCAATAAGCTAGCGTTATCTCCTACTCATTTGAAATCGATCCTCATTAAATAAAAATCCAGAAATTAAATTCTCGAAAAAAAAACAAATTAAATGATTATGAGCATTAATTATGTAAATAACTATTTTATATTTACTCTTTATATCTTGATTTAACTTTTTAAATGAAATTTCTTATAATTTTTAAGAATAAAGAATTAAGGAATAGCTTATACTAAAAGCTGATAAAGAGGAAGAACACCGAATACTTTTAGCAAATTTGCTGCTTAGAGTATTATTATTTTAAGTAATTTTAGTGGCATATGCAAAGATACAATTAGATGTAGAATTAGATCAAAGGTAATTAAGATCAAAGATAATTAAGATCAAAGGCAATGTAGATTGGATCAAACGAACGTTACATTTAATTTTTACAAAAGAACATAAAAGAATCACGAAATGTTTACGCCAGTGAATAAGTGAAATGATACCTCTGGCGCGTGCGAACAGCGGAAATTTATGAAACAAATGATTTGGTCAGTAACCACAATTCATTGGAACAAGCAAATTAGATCGTGCCAATAGCGGATATTGCGCTACAAAATGATTCGATGAAACTCATCGATCGACATTACATTTCCAGCCGCACCGTGACCTACTGCACTACGCTCTGAGGCATTATTAAATGCCCATCCGCCCTTTACTGTCGAATATTACTGCAAAGTACGTCTCAAAGGGAATCATGTACAACTTGATTATTAAACAAGCAAACGTCGGATTATTTATTTTCAGAAATATTTAGACGACTGGGAAATTTCCTTGTAACATCAAGATTTTAAAGCTAAATATATGGTATGGAAATAGAGTTTGTAGCATAAACTTTATACTTTCTATTGTATAGAAAGCATCGTAATAAATTGAGAAAATGGATATTAATATGTGTCTATTTTAAATACTAGAATTTAGTGTCTAAAATATGAGATTAAAAACATATCTTTTATTTTTAACAATTTTTATTCGTTTAAACTTCTTACATTTAATCAAAATAAAATTATGAAAGAGGTTTGCTATTCTAAGAAATGTTAAAATAAAGAATATTTTTTATTGCATATATTTTGGTTTTTCAGAAATTATCTAAAAATTGTTAATGAAAAATTGACATTTTATGCGCAATTTTCTAAAGTATGCTAAAGTAGGCGCTAATGTGTATGTGATGAATAGAGACGTGCCGTGAAAAATCTAACTTTGTTCTATATATCGACTTGCACTAAATTAATATGTCAACGTTTAGGTCGAAAGCGCGATTAATCTCGCGGGACGCCAGTACGTCGCTTAATTCGCAAAAGTTCCGACGCTGCCAACAATGGAAACAGGAACACCTGATACCTCAGCAAGCCCCGAGGTGCATTCAACGCGCAAAACTCGCAGTTGCCCTCTGTTTCCATGCTATCTGTAACGCGAATGCCAAGCAAGTTCGGAAATGCGCGTACACAAAGTGACCCGCGCGGTGAAATCGCGACGCGACGCGACGCAACGCGCCGCGGCGACAGTGGCCGTCCGTCGAGCGATAAGGCCGAGTTGCGAACAGTTGATAAGGCAAGGTTTGTCAGAGAGCGGGATCTCGCGCGTACAGTGAACATCGCCGCGAATATCGGATTCGCATTTACGTTGTTGCTTCCAACGAAGAGAGGTCTATTCAACGTCACTGCAAGATCGTTATCCACCGAGAAGGAAGATTATCCATTCTTCGACGTTAAAATCCGCTCTTATAGAAAATATCACGAGATAAATCCCGATCGATAAACGTTCCACTTATCGTCGATTCTTATCGCACGCGATTTGCAATAATAATAATCGTTTAACGAATCCGGGCAAGCGCCTCGCGTTCTATTTTATTCTCCTCCGGGACGTAAACGAGCCACTTTACACAATCTTCCTTCTCGTCTTTTGTCAGAAGCGCGGCAAGAGCAGCAGTCCAGCCGCGCGGCGCGCATTTGAGGCAGGAGCGAATTTAAGTTCCTTCGGCCCGGTATCATAAAACCGAATTTAACATTAATAAAGTTTCGCGCACTTTGTATCTGCGCGCGCTTCTGCCCGCGGCTAATTCTTTGCAAAAACGGCAGAACGGTTTACCTCTTGCTTGAGCAACCCCTTTATCCGCGAGAAGCCTTTTAAGTTTGCAATTAAAAGTGTTGCGGGCGTAATGCGCGGCCGCGTCGAGCGGAAAAGCGCTAAACGGAAGCCGCCAACCGTTTTATGCTCGACAGTTTAACGCTTCCGATTTCAGCACATTAACGCGTGTATTTTCGCGCATTTTAACGAGATATGCGCACCGCAAAATCTCCATTTTCACTCGTGAGTTTTATCTAGTAAAATCTCGTCGCGTTAAGCATCCTAACGAGAGTATGTTCTTCGTTATAAACTTAATCTTTTATCACATATGGTACTATATATGTATTAACAAAATGTCTACATATACATATACGTTATCTCATAAACCTAAACTTCTGAATAAATACAAATGTAATGATATAATAATATAATAATAAATGTAAATATATATAATATTAGATTATAAATTTAATTTTAAATAAATACAACAATTTTTTTATATAAGACTATACAGATTACATTTCATCTTTCTTCTGGATTATAAAGTGATAAAAATTATAATTACAGATCTTCAATAGCTACCATAGAGATATAAGAATAGAGTGCGCGAGTCATATGCTCGCACGTAAGAGACTGCGATATAGGAATAGAAAGAGAACGCTGCATATGGGCCCCTGCTGTCTTTATCTATGCACGCATGCGTCTTTGCGCTGCTCAGTGTCTATAACGCATGTAGAGATATAACCTATAATAACGCATTTATGTTCTAACCTCTTGAACCCCTTTGAAAATATGTCCTTAAATAATAATTCCCAAAATTACCAAATTATTACAGCAAAGTACATAGTATTACCATAAAATATTACTTTTTTTTGAATATGGAATTGAATATGGAATTGTATATAAATATACTCAATATATATAATAATAAAACAAATTTTATTACATGTTGTTTATACAATGTTAATCATAGAATAGAATAGAATTCTATTCAGTCTTTTATTATTTAACACAAAAATTAAATTTTTTAAACACAAAGATTAAATTCTTTTAACACAAAAATTAAATCTTTTAAATCAGTCTTATTATTTAACACAAAAAAATAAAATATAAAAAAATAAAAAAATAAAAATTTTACTACAAACAATATAATATCAAATGCACATTATTAAATATTTATAATAGTATACAGTTTTGCTATTGCCCACTGAAAATTAATTAAATTTTGAGGTTAGAGATATTAATATGTACTTACGTGTGAAAACTACAATTGGAATTAGGAGATGCTTCTGTTTTACATATCAAGCATTTCTTTGTCATTTTAAAATGTTTTTGCTTAAATAAGAAGAAGGTTAGCTAAAAACGACATAGAGATAGAACAAAATAAAACATCGAGAATACCGAGGTACAATCTTTCATGACCTGCACATCACTGCACATGCGCGCATAGACAAAGACAGCAGGGGCCCATATGCAGCGTTCTCTTTCTATTCCTCTATCGCCTTTTCAGCTCGCTTGCGCACTCTATTCTTATATCTCTATGATAGCTACATATATCGTCAGTTTTCCTTACAATTGCACAAAATTATCCTATTAATGATCTTTTCAACATGTTCTCCATGATCTATATATTGCTAAAAGCTTTTGCGACAGTGCAGTAATTAACAGGTGTGTTTACTCTAAAATTATTATGCCCGTCAAATTACCGCTGCTATTTCATTATTGCAATTTCGCAAATGTTGACACACATCACTTCCGGTAAATATTATTAGTTATGTCACGCCGCGGTAACTATTTTCGAGTATTTCCGTGCGGCTTTTTTGGCGCGGTCAGATGGCACGCGTGATACGATATAGCAAGATTGCTTTAGCGGCAAAAGTGATTAGAACTCATAATGTAATCACACCATACGTATTACTTGCTGTATGCACGCTACGAAGGGTCCAATTACGCGTCGAGTTTACGAGGACTAACTCTATGTCCCGCGTACGGGAGAGTTCGATCTATGACAGGACAGTTTATGACGAACTAGTAAGGCCAAAATTGTAGCCGCGGCATAAAACTTGCAATTGCAATATACACGATAAGTTTTTTTACGAGCTTACTAACCAGAACGTTTTATCACTCGATTGCGCATTTGATTCAACTATTTATATAGATTTTTATTATACGTACCAATATTTGTAATTAAATTAACAATTTTAAATTCATTAAATTAATCGTTTGGCGCATATACATGAAAAAATATTATCTACACGGGATATTTAATACAGATATAAAAATGCACTTTAAAGAAAAAAAGAGAAAAATTTTTACAATTTTCCACATAAATTTAATAATGCATTTGTAAAAAAAAACATATCTTTTTTAAAAATTTAGAAAAAAATCAGTTTTTATACTCGTTTACTATAATTTTATATAAATTTATTGTTATAAATTGGATAATCTGAGAAACCAAGCATTAATATTTTAGAAATTGTGATTAAAATCCATGTACATCTGATCAAACATTTTCGAATTGTGCAAAGAAAATAAAATGCATCGCATACGAATATCAATGGACATGCGACCTACGACAGAATAAATTATTGCTCCGCGTAAATCCTTTCGCGTTATGATTTCTGGGACGTGTAAAAACGGGGTACGATAAAGGCGCTAGGGCGTTCACAGTAAAACAGCTTGCAATAAGCTACCGTACACATCGATATTTCATTGCTTTCTGTCACAATGTGCGCTGTCGCTGTTCAAAGGCGTCGCATCGTCCTGGTCCATTTAGCAGGATATACGTTATACGGGCGGTAATCGGCCAGGTATTGGAAACACTTTCAACGGCTGTTTATTAGTAAATATCGGACTTCCGTACGCAGACTGTTATTATGGGAACGAGGAACCTGATGAGCGTGACCTGATAAAACGGTGGTGGTTGGTTTATCGACCCGATCATCACCTGCTGGCGAGAAAAAAAGTCACCGAGAAATTGCACGGATTAAAATTACACGTGCGCGAGGAGAGAGCGCGCTTTTATTTCATACAATTTTCTTCGGGGCGCGAAATATCGGCTCTCTAGTGAGATAGTATCCACGTGTTCCTTTTTTTTTTATTTTACGTGTGTAATCGTCCATCCTGTAAAATAGACCGTGCAAAATGAATGTTGCAACATACTGCTTATATAAATGCCATAATTTAAATGAATTTTGTGCACGAATTTCTCAAATACATTAATAATTAATATTTTTCTTATTGCATATATTTTGCAATAAATTATTGCAATAAGAAAAATATTAATTAATGTATTATTAATCGTGCATATTGCAGTAAAAATATTTATGTATCTCTATTATAATTTCTCATGATTATAATTTTTTTTATAATGACTATAGTTTACGATAATGTAGGTAATCTGAAGAAATGAGGTAGAAATAAGTTATTACACCTAAATGTATTAAAATATCGCAATTGTAAAATAATTCAAGAATTATTTTATAATGTCAACATTTTAATACATTTAGGTATAATAACTTATTTCTTTTGAATTTAATTTGTATCTATTTCTTCCCGATAATCGTTTTTCTGAAAGATGCACTTTGTAGGTATTGCCTGTAGTCAAAAATATATAATAGAAAAAAATCGCGATGATAGTTCGAAATGGTTATATTCGCTTTTTCCGACAGAAAACAGCGAAAGAGATCTCATAGTTACGTCAATAAAATTGAAACCTTCTGGTTCCCATTCTGCTCTGTGCAGCTTTTATTTCCTTTAAACGTTACTGTGAGCACCACGCCAGAATTTACACCGAAATAATCGTTTGCGTTTCTCCAATAGTTTCTCTAAGCGGCAAAGTTTACGATGATTAAAATCAAAATATAAAAGAATTTATTGATTCTTATACGAACGCTGCGCCAATAATAATGGCTCTTACCAATTGCAATCAGTATTGATAATTAGTATTAATAATTAGTATTATAGCAAATCAACTATTAAATTTTAAATAAATGTTTTTACTTAATGAAGTCATATGGATATCTCGTTATACTTTCTCTGAATTTGTATTAAGTTTTTTGATCTTTGGTTTATTTAAGTTTATTAAGTTTCTGTATAATCTCCATCTGAACTTGAAGATTAATATTTGTACAATTTGTATTAATTGAAATAATTCCTAAATAAATGTTATCTAAACATTTATTTCCATTTTCTAACTTTATATCACCAGGCGTTTTGCAAATACAAGTCATTACAAGCATAGCGCATAGCAAGCATTCTCTATACATTTATAACAATGTATAGATATATTTATTATTATTAACAAAAAAAAACAGTTACAAGCAGCAAAATTGTTTAATTTTTCATCGATAACGGAAATACCAGCGTCAAACTGTAGCGCCAATGTTTTTTGAACCAGCAGCAGATGTTGCGCGATACACATTGATAATACACATATTTAGAATAAAATTGAATTCATGCTCAGTATATTCGTCAAAATTATCAGTGAATTCACTCTGTAGCGTATTCAATTTGCTATTCAAGTTGCTCAAGCTCTAACGGCTTTAAAAGCAAATTCGAATGAATCCTTGAAATGCGCGAATGAATGGAAATGAGCGATTTATTAATTAGGCTATCGCTCTTCTCTTTATGACGAATTTCTGCACGTTTTCATACTAAAGCAAGATATTGTATAAGCTGACATTTATATTACATTAATTAGGCATTTTTTATTAAAACGAAAACAAATATTGTGATGTGACGTGATGGATCTCAGTGATTATTTCTTCCAAATATAAGTAAATTGTAACTCATGAATTAAATAATATTAATTTTTTCAAATTTAGTGATTGTTATTGAAAAGAAAAAATATTTTTTATAAATTTTTTTTGTAATAAAAAAATTTTAAAAATTGTTTTAAATTTTTTACTTGAAAAGAATGACTCTTTTGCCTAAATTATGTTTCAATTATTTAATTGCATGTGTTCTATTTTTACATTGTTTTATTAAATAAATTTATGTATGTTTATTAAATATAACTTACACAGTTGGTTCTTTTGTTACGAATTCCGTAATTGCAAATTGCGAAATATGTAATTTGCATTTTATTATTTTATTTAAATATTTCTGATCGAAATGGTTTATATTACAATTCAAGGACGTTTTCAAAAATTGAAATTAATATCTTTGTTAATTAGATAATTAACATATATACATTTTTCTGTGTGTTGTAAAAAAAAAGATATGCTTGTGGTTTTTATGACTGAAAGAGTTAGTGATGTTGTAATTATATAAACGGCGAACCATTGGGCTTTCAGTAACAATTAGATTTTATTACGTTGCAGTATACTATCTTAGTATACGTTTCGGTTAGTGGCCTCCGTCAAAGGGTTTAATACATTGATCGTGAGCATCATACGGTGTCCAGAACTTTATTGCCCAAAGGACAAGGAAACGTATGAGTCGACGCGGACCTTTCGATCGAGATAACGTGGGCACATGTGATTTTGTAGATAATTACTTCATTAAAATACCTCCGGGTCGCCGGTAATCTTGAAGCCGCCGCGAGATCAAACCTTCACCCGTATCGATCTTCGGGCATTTTTCTCTTCTTCTCGGCACGCGATAAATTCCAACGTATTAGGTGTTGATCGGGACAAGATTGTTTGCGGAATGAAGTCTTGTTTGGAGAAAGAAATGGCGAACGGTGACGTATCGATAAGGTATAAAACGATCGTCTATCGGGCAATGCTAGAGACTATTTCTAAACCTTGTCTATTAAAATTCGATGGCTTGTCTAATCTATAATTAATAATACTATTTCGTTGTACGACTATTATACTTCAGCATTAATTTAAGATTTAACTTGACGGTTTAAAGTTTAAAGGCTTACGATCATTTTCGATAAATGTAATATAATGAGCCGAGAAATTCGTTTATTAATTATTTATAAATTTATGAAAGTAAAGTTAGATATATCTTTTAATTAAAGTTTTATTAATTTTATATAATTATTTATTGTTTTATTTGGTAAAAAAGTATACAGTTTGTTGAAGAAGCTAAATTATGAGGACCGAGATATAATATTGAAATATAACGAGTTATAATATTATTAATATTGTTCATTTTATTTGTATGTATTGTACAATGATAATGTTCAGTAACGATCGAGACATAAATTAGTTTTATGGCGGTGTAGCTGCATGAGATATTCTCGTTCGCTATTTTAAATAGTGAAGGTAGGGTGGTTAAATCTCGTTGGAGAATGAAAAGCGCTCGTTTACATTGCACCGAAGTTTTGCGGCGCGCAGACGTCATATTTTCTGGAGCAGCCGTTCTCTATTTGGAATGGTAAAGGCGTCCCAAAAAGCCAAGAAGCGAGCAAAAATCCGCTCGTCAATGGCAGACAATGGTTGTAGCTGTACACGACGGAAAAATCCCTCAGTGTCAGGAAAAGGTTTGACCGAGACAACGATGGTATACGTCGCCCAGGATAAAAACTCGTTCGTGTTTCTTGTAAATTACATGTACATATATATACAGTGAGTCTCGAAGGGTTAAGACCTCCTCGACAGCCGAAAAAAAATTCCGCAATAAAATGCGCGCGAAATAAACTGGAAAACACGGCGCACGTTGGAAAATGCATTAACATGTTAATTGCAACGAACAGAAAATATTTGCGTACCGTCCGTAAAAATTTAGAATAATATTTTTTAGAAAAACTATGGTGTAATAATCTGGGATACGTAAAATAAAATTATAAATTTTTCTGACAAGTAAGATTATTTTTGATAAATATGAAATAAATTTACAAAAAATTCTACTTATAGACAAATAATGAATACCGATTATAAGTATTGTTTAAAGACAATTTATTTTCAATTTGTTGTACGTAAACTAGAGAAATTATAAAATGTACATATGATATGTATAATTTTAATAATACATATCATATGTAGAGGGTAGAGAGAGAGAGAGAGAGAGAGAGAGAGAGAGAGAGAGAGAGAGAGGGAGAGGGAGAGAATTGTGATAATAGTTTGTGAATTTTAATATGAATTTGTTGGTTCTCTTTTAATATAATATATCATAAATTACTATTCTAGAGACAGTCGTTGTTTTGAAAACGTAGTAATGATAGTTGTAACAACATTTTAAAAAGTTTCGGCCTCATTTTAAATATTACATTATTTTAATAAAAAGAGTTATAATATGCTATACTCTGGTGAACATATGGACGCGTACGTTATATAAACGCAGTTGCAGCTGACCCATTTCCTTTTATTTTTATGTCCCTTTTATCCCATTTTTTGCATCAGTCTGTGGCGGCAATGGACTCCGTCGACTTTTCGACCATCCGATTATATCGGGTGCCCAAAAATTTATACACTGTGCGAATATTTCATTCTTCACATAATATGTTATTTAACAAATTACAAGTAAATCGCAAATTAATTATTTGAATTCTCATTAAAAGCAAAAATATTTAAGTGAAGTAAACTTTGAAATTAACACAATTCTTGCGAAATTATTTTTTAATAAAACATAATAATCTCTATCTTTCTCTTTCTCTCTCTCTCTCTCCTTTTTCTGCTTTACTAACCTGCTAAATCTTTTAATAAAAATTTTGTATAAAATATGTTTTAATAAAAATCTCATTTGGAATCTTTTATAACAATCAAATTAGAATCTTATGATATGCAAACGTCTCGAATACAATATAATGTGACAAAAAAGAAGTCGATTTGAAATTTTCTCGGTCATAAAGATCCGTTACTATAGTATGCAGATTTTTGAGAACGACGTGTATATTCGCGTTCGTGCTCACATGACACACGGACATACTTGTACGTACAAGCGCATGTACCTAATTTTACTGGGAAAACCTGGTAATTAGAGCGCGCCCATTTAAACGTGATTTAAATGGAAATTGTCAAACTGCCGGAATAAATGAGGCGAGAGATTAAAGAATTGGTCTTGCTACTCCGTCGTAGCAGATTTCGGCACTTATTCTCCTAATTTGTCTTTTTTTATCTTATTCTTTTATATACAATATATCTTTTTTCTGTACAGATTATAAAATAAGCATATATATCTTGTTCAATAACTAGAAATGTTTACTACACTGAGAAAAAAAAATCGTTGATTCAAAGAAATATTATTTGATTTAACTAAATGCAGCGGTCACGGGCTGTCAAGCTAACATTTGTTAATTCAAAAAATATTATATTGAAATAAATTCAGAATTTCTTAATATTACTCACGTATATTTGATTTAAATATATTAATATTTGCATTAAACAAATCACTACAACTAAACGAGTTTAGTCAAATTAACGACATTTTTTTCTCAGTGTATATAGTGAATATTAACGATTATGTCATATAACATAATAAATGTTTGTAGTACATACAACATGTTTAACGTACATGTTTATGAAACAATGAATAGAATATTGATATTGTTCTAGTTGCAAAATTTAACAATTACTGATGTTTTAATTTAAATTAGTTAAATAGGAGAATAAATTTCTCGACAAAAGCGATAAAATATTAGGTTTTTAGTCACATTCAAATTTTACAATGCTTTTGCAATATCGCTCTCTATAGATAATTTATTTATCTCACAGAATATCAGATAGCAAATAGAATAACGAATAACTATTACATTGGATGACAATTTTTTTTTTTATTTTTATAATGTTATAATATATTTTTCTTGCACTTTGTTACTCTTATTATGTCGTAACCATATCTCTCATTATCAATTTATCTAATATTCTTCAATTTTACTTGACTCCGAATAGTGCAATTTGAACAATCGCGAAAATGTCGTGGGTCAACGTAACGCATTCGTAATGTTAACCTCTGATTAAACGGCATTGTTAAACATGGACGTAGTAAAATCCGGTTGCAAAAGCGTTTTGAACATTTGTGGAACCCTCCGCGGGCATAATATCGATTCTAGCTATGGCATGCACCGTCGAGAACGCAACGAAACGTTCGGCTCGCTGGACTCGAATACCGATATGCCATCCGAGAAGTGTAATCTCATCCGCGGATGTAGAGCCATTTCGTTTCGTTTCAATTAATCCAGCAGCTGTAGATCTCTGACATCTCATTCTTAATCACATTCGGTATACGAACCATCGCGCAAAATCGATACTCGCGATAACACACTGTCATTTCTTGACCTATTTTCGGCAAATGTTTCTCTCTCTGTACGTATGTTCCCGGAATGGAATTGACGTAATGCAAGACACTATAGCCTTTATTCTCTATTTCAAAATATACAAAATAATCATTATTAATATATTATTGTTTTTATTTTATTTTATTTAAAATAATGTATTCTATTTTTTTTACATAAATTATTTTAGTAGAATTAGTAGGATCTAATTTATATGTATAAAGAAGGCTATTACAGTATAGCAAACAATTAAGATAAAATAGTAATTAACATGAGATTAGTGCTGTTTTGCATTTCATGGCTTTTACTTGACATTCTCACAAATATATATTGCTGTTATTTTCAATATGATGGATAGAGTTGAAATTTATGGTGAACTGTTTTTCGCGCAGGCAATAAATAATTATTTTATCTTTAAACTCTCTGTATTTAAAACGTGCATGTAGTCACATTGCACCATGTGGCTCGTATAGGTATAGCGACGTATTAGGAAGCGATTTATGAGCGATTTATTGGTGATAAATAAAAGTTTAACTAATTTCACTTGTATTTCCCGATAACCTGCTGTTATAGACTTGTTTATATTCATTGTCGGCTGTTACTGCAGGCTGGTTCATAAAATACTGATAATGTACCTCAGATATTGAAATAAAAGACAACATATAGAAGATTTACCGCGGATTTAATTTACATAATTAATTATATAAATGATGAGTTTAATTCATTAGCAACATTGAATAACTTGCATAATGAAATTATACGTGAAGCAATTAATATCATGAAAATTTAATTGTCAATAAACGTAAAAGTTATCAAAAAGTCTCATCTTCTGCATTTTGCATGAATGGGATATTTTTATTTATAATAGTAATATTAATAACACACAAGCATATGAGAAAGCTACGATATGTATATACAGAGGTACAGATATTTTTATTTATAATATTAACTTAAAAAATTGCTTAATATTTCTACTAATATAAATCAAGCAATTCCATTAAATTATTGATATAAATAAATCCATTTACATCGATTATAATAACATATTGTATGAAACAATTATATTAACGTCGATATCTGTTGAACAGTTATTTAAATAATTCCCTGTTTTCAATAATATTTCCCTGATAAAATTGCTAATAAGTGAAACCGGCAATCGGTTAAGTTTTGCTCCAATGTAACATTTTAAATTCTCGCGGTGTGACGTGCGACGAAGGCGAGCCGGTTCATCGATCAAGACGTAGATCGAATTAAGAACCGGCCATCTTGACGGCGATATCATAAGTGGATCAGGCTGTCTTGTTATTTACGAGCGCATTAAATGGAGGAAATGTCTTATTTGAAGGGCATTTGCTTTATCGAGAAAAAAGGACTCATTTTCTAGTGAGTGAGACTCCGTCGAGATGAAGATAAGAATAGCAAGTATGCATATTTACCGAGGCCATTATACAAATTTGATCTTCAGGCATATTCAGACATCAAATCTTCAAGATTGCCACGTTTTTTTCTTACGTCTTCGTGTCGCGTTCGAATTTCTCTGGACTCAAATAATTTCTTTAACCGTTTTGTCTTTGAAATGACATTTCTTAAGACTAAAGATTTCCAAAGATATAAAATTTAAGAAAAAAATGAGAGTAATTAAAGATATAGAAAACAGAGATTGCTGCATAATAAAATTACTAAAAAATACCCGTTTAATAGTCGGTGAAAAATTAATAAAAGACAGTTATTATGGAAACTATTGTGACTATTAAACTGCAGAATTAGTAATGTTCCACTACAATATTCTTGCTTTATCCGGTCACAAGTTATTTATACATGCATTTTTTCACAAAAGAAAAAAGAATTGTCAATATCGGGAGCACGCGCAAAGAACGGCCACTTCGTTCTGCTTTGAATATTGTACGCGTTTCATCCGTATGTCCATGTATTATATGTATACGTATATATATTCCAAGTCAAAACGCGTTTGTTCCATAGTCAAAAAGAGCCTGGAAAATGCCGCACTTTATTCCACGCATACTAAAAAAAGGCCGCGCCTTCAAGCGAAAGAGAATATCGAGAACCGAAGAGTTTGCGCGCGGACGTCGGTTGCGTCGTCCGTCGAATCTCGAATCGGATTCGAGACACGACGGGGATACGCGATTCGGGGAGGGAGATGAACGCGCGATTCATCGCGGCATGGCGCAACGAACGCGGTCGGCAGCACTTAAGGGCTTAACGAAGATAATTCCGAGCTCTCGCGTGGAGTATCGTGCGCACACAACACTTACTATCGAGATGTAATCCCGAATCAATGCGCGCAACGCCGGGCGCGATAGAGCACAGCGTGGCGTCGGCGTCGCGTCGCGTCGCGATGGCGGCTGCAACGACCGACCGTCTCTCGATACACACGCCGTTGGTCATTTAACATAGCGTCGTTATTTGTCAGTTGCCGGATTATAATGAGGCTAGCATGTTGAGATTAAACGTACTGTAACGTAGTGTGTAAACGCACGTCGCTACAACCGACGAACACGGCCGGTGAAGATGAAACGGTTAAGCTTTGTACGAGCAATGATGGATAAGGGTTGACGGTAGATTGGAACTGCATCGGCAATCTGATTTGGATTAGCTCGAATATAGATGGATGGCGAAATAAGACGATAATAAAAGAATTTACATTTTTTTTTTAATATTCTTGCTAAACTTCAAAACTCGTAATTTGTATAGTCGTCCATTTTTCAAAGATATATGCATATCTAAAAAACTGTTTAAAAATAAGTTATTTAATATTACATTATCTTTCATGTACCTAACTAGACGCGTATAAGAATTGATACAACGAAATTTAGAAAATTGATTTTTTATTTATTTATGCAGGCTTTATTGATTATTTAAAATATTATCTTTAACGATTTGAAATTTTTTATAACACTTTTGCAAAAGAGAAGCCTCTGTAAATCACAGAGTCTAAACTTTCATCCGTTCAACCGTACAAAATGGCTGACAGCGAAATACAGGCTTAGGTGTAGCATAAGCGAGCGGGGCAACATGGTTAAACAATTCACCGACAATGGATCGTACGATTGTACCGGATTTCTAATGCGGATTATTATCTCGAAGAGTTAATCGTAGCGCTTATATGCATGGCTATTGCGTATACAGAATAGCGGTAGTATTATATATAATCTGAGAGATGAATCAATTTATCTCAAATGAAATCTTAATCTAAAAACCGTAACTTTAATGTAAAGAAGGAATATAATATAAAAGATTTGAGTTAAACTGCAATTGTCATTTTTCAAAGATCTACGTTTAATTAGAGAATTATTGAATAGTTAATAATATAAAAGCACTATATAATATAATAATTCGTTATATTTCCTTGACTGGCATTTAATAAACGTTATTACTGGATTAATACGTGATATGACTATTGACATTAAAAGTCAATAGAATCGTCACAATTTAAAATTATTTAAGCATAAATGTGTCATTTAATTCTATTGTGCAATTATAATTTTCTCAATGTGAAATATTGTTAAATCTTCCACAGATGATGTGAACGTTCCCAATTTACTATTTTACTGCAGTAAATCCAACGCAATCCAATTTATTCATTAGACTGAATTGTAAATATTTCATAAAAGCTACATCACAATATAAACCGAGTTATATTATAATATAAATAAATAATTTTTTTTTAACGCTCAATGTGTTCGCACGGGAAGAATTTATTATTTTATTACCAAGTGAAAATTTCTTCTTTAATATATTTTGCAAAAGAATAAAATTTACGAGTAATATGCATGATATTACAATCTCGGAATTTATTATTTCAGTGAATCAAATTGACAGTATAAAATCATTAATTTAATTCAAAGAATTACGCGTTTTTAACGAGCGAGTAATGGCATTTGCGACCCTATAGACAGTAAACTCACGTGCACGTGACGCACGAACAGCGATAACACTCGTTATCGCAATTTCTATGGTAACTTGTTCAAATAAAGGATCGCGCTCGATGCGCTGGCATCCATTGGACCATTTGTTTGTCCGTATGTTACAGTTATCCTCAATCATTTCTTTGTTCTTTCGCGGTCTCTAACGCTTTCAGGGAACATTGCCGACAAATACAATTGCTCTCGCGAATAGATATCGATGCAATTTGGGCTACTTACCTCCCAAATCGTATTTATTCGTAAAGCAAAATGTGACAGTTCGTCAATTCTTATATTGAGTTATTAAGTATTTATCAAATATTATAATGACTTTTGTTTACGTAACAAAAAATATCACACAAGTATCATATCACAAGAGTATGTATCTTTATTAATTAATTTGAAACACAAGAAGATAAATGTTATGATAAAAATGTCGATCAATTAGATTTATTTTTATCTGATGTTAAACTCTCTACATATACTTCACATCCAATTTAAAACTGGTCCGAGATAATCAATTCTATTAATAGATTATTTTCTGTGCTCTATTTGTGGAAATACTAATTAGGAATAGTAATTAAAGCATATTTATCGCGACATCACGAGATGGTTCCGTATAATAAATATTCGTAAGGTGTCACGGCAAATCGTTGTCACAATCTCACATATAAATTAGACGAGAAGAGATTCGAGCGATAAGCCAAAGAGATTCTCGATCTTCCCTTCGTCTTCTTATAAAAAAAAAAAGAGAAATGGTTAAAGATACGCGTTAAATGTTTGGCTGTTGATAAATGAATATGAGTCGAACGAGTAAATAAAAACGTAAAACACTAAAGTAGATTTGAAACGTAAAAAATTTTATTTTGCAATGAATTTATAACTCAGGACATTATAATATTAGAAAATAAATATTTTGTGTGTTAGTAGATATACGTATAAAATAATTAAATCCATTTTGAATATTTTAAAACTATTTTCTTTAATTCTTGTATACAGATTTCTTTAATTACAATTTCAATTTTATCGTAGAATTTATTATGTTTTGATTTTAAACATTGATAATAATTATAGAATTTATTCGAGAGATTGTTCGGGCTTCTTGAATTTGCATTGTTCTAATAAAGGATTAAGAGCAATTTCAAACTTGTTCTTCCTTTACTTCATTGTAATTCGATTCCGACGCGGCATTAAACAAAGTGCTTAATTACATCACATCCCTCATAGCACACCCGCAGTCGGACGTAACCGCGCCGCGCCCGGAACTCAAGAAGCGCGTCGTTAGTTTTGTCCATGAAATATTCATTCGCTACCGACAAATATCGAGGACGACTTTTCATCCTGCGGGAGGGCCGTAATTTTCGACCGGCCGATGAGTTATGTTCGTCGGCCTAATGAGCCACGCATAATGGAATAACTGATCCACCCTTTTTTTTCTCCGGACCTTCCGGTTCTTTTTTACACAGCCTTCGGCCACGAATTACTCCGCTGCAACTAATGAACAATTCCTTCTGGACGCTCTCTGCGTTCCATCACACATTACGCGCATGGCAGCTTGCGAAATTCTATTCCCTGCGGTTACCTCTTCGGACGTCCTTTGAGATTAACTGATGTAATCTACAATAACCGCTGCAGTATTGGAATATACTTTTTAGCTTTGCAGGAGCAGTGTAATGAAATACGTTAATATAATTGTATTTATAAGTGTACAATAAAAATACGACGTTACGATGTGTAATTTATTTCGTTACGTCGTTTTGATCTGTTTACTTGACAGAAATGTATCAAATGATATTAGCAAATTTAATACTATTAATTTTGCTATTTAGTTGCAGACATATATCAATCCATATTAAAAATTGATCTGTAACAAAAATTTGCACCCCGCCACCTTTTCTGATATAATTTTGTACAAAGAAGAATCATGTTGTTATACATACAATATGCTTTATTTAATATACACAATAAAAATAAAAATAAAATATAATCTAATAGAAATACTTCGTAATCTTTTTACTTATAAAGTGATTTCAAACAAGATAACGTACGCAAGTACTTTATTCATGTAACTTTGTATAACTCAATTGTTTTCATATTCTGTATAACTCCAGATGTGAAATGTTATTGTTACGTCATTTTAATTGGAGATTTAAGCGAGAGATTATATGCCTTTCAGAACATGCATAAACGAGTTTATGTTCGTTACCCGGAAGTTAGCCGGGTCGGTAAACGTGATTTTTTTCCTGAAAACGCGCGACTTTCAATATAAATCACGCACTTAGTTCACCGACGACGATCCGGTACAAGCAGCGCGCTGTAAATTCAACGGGAACAAAATAAAAAGGTGCGGCATCGGGTATAATTCGAGTATCGCCCGGGCATGCACTCGACACGGGGTATCTCGCATAACACGTCTGAGGAGGAAAGGAAGCGGGCATTCGAAACCGCAGAGTGCGATCGGGCCGAGATGAGATGGTAATGGAACGATTTCCACAACGTCGTCATCGACTCTCGAGCCCTGAGAAAAATCGACTAATTCGAACGATCGCGGGGAACGCGAGGTTTACCGCGTGTCTCGCTCCGATATCGAATAAAAGAACGAAGAGCGGTGCAGAAAAAAAGCCGAAGCGGCGCGAGAGAGAAAGAGATCGACTGGCTCGTATCTCGCACCTGGCAATTCTCTGCTTCCCGTCTCCGTCTTTCTCGTTGCACCTCGCGTGGCTCGTCTCCCGTTAACGACCTGAAATCAAAACCGGCTACCAGATCCTTCCACTTTTTTCGATTATTATAATGCTATATACACCACGACACGCCAGGGTACGTCTTGAGCTAAATGCTATTATTTCTCGCGTTCTTCTTTTACCTTATGGCTAGTTTTTTACCTCGGCGAAGAGGGAAAAGCAATCTTCGGAGATTATGCACGAGGGAAGGCGCGAGCGTCTCTGAAGGATGTCGTGGAAGGATTAGACTTGTTGGATGTGAGTACTCAACGCGTCTATCCAATTATCCTTCGAGACTTATAATACAGAATAAACAGATTAACATAGATACGGTACACTGAGAGAAATTTAAGTGACAACAGAATTTGAATTGCTGCGAGAGCAAATTTAACTTTTTGCTATTGCCAACAAAAGGTTTGCTACTATTGCTAAATTAATTAGCTCTCGCAGCAAACCAAGTATTTGCTGTCACTATATTGACAAATGATTTGCTAATACAGCAAAAAATATTTCTCAGTGTATACTGTTTTATTGTTGGAGACTTGATAGTTCCAAGCTCCATATTCATATAATTCAAGTCAGTTTACAAAGTAAGTATATTATCTAAAAAATATTCATTGTTTTTTTTTTTTATTAAAGCGAAATAATTTCCTTATATTCTTTTCTATATAGTCTTTAATTTATATATAATATATTAAAGTCGCGTCATTCAAATGTTATCTCATCCAAGCGTATCTTAAATTGTGAGTGTTGAAAAAATTCCGGAAGTTGCGAAAGATACAGCATACAGTGTACACGGTAGCCGGTTTTACTTCAAGCTTTAAGCCAGTGTTTACGTGAAACTATGTTTTTCCACGATAATTTATGAGCGTTACCGGTTTTGCAAGTTGTTAGCGCGATATGCAACCTTTTAATAGACCAATGAATATAACGGCTGTTAAAAAAAATTAATAAATTTCAAATTCTTTGTAAATTCAAAAATTTTAGCTATCGCTGATTCATAATTTAGCTCCGTTAGCTTCGTTTTACATGATTTTTCGCAATTTACACGGGAATTCATACAGGTGATGTAACAGTATCGATTTTTATTCAGACCACTGATTCAACTTGTAACGAGTCTGGATGACAACTTCAATATTTCAACATTTATTTACCAAGAATTAAATTGCTATTTATTATTTTATGATTTATCTAGATATAACTGTCGTAGTTATAATAAACATTTCCCAGATGCTTATTTGCAATTTAAAAAATGTCACGCAGGCCGTAAGGAAAGAGGATTATTCGTAAAAGGAAAAACAGTAGATCGATAAATTGTTTGCCCAATGCGCGAGGAGATAAAACGATAAAAGGCGGAACAGGAATAAAAATTCAAGCGACTTACAAAAGACTATTACTGATCCTACTCGACTTAAAATCTCGTCATGGCTAAATCTGATTATTCGTGTGCTTCCCTTTTTTGAAGTATGACCTTAAAGAGTAGATCAGAGCCCTACTGAAAATTCATAGGATTTTCATTACGCCTCATGGAAAATCAACTGTTTTGAAAGATAGAATTTGCAATGTCCAGGATATCGTTTTAATTGCTTGTTTGCTTCTTTAATTATTTAATAATTATTTCTCCTATTTGTCGCATTTAATATTGAATTTTTGCAAATTGCAAGAGAATACGCTTACAATTAAATTTTAGTAGATAAAAAATTATTTTACTTTTTAACAAGGATTGCAATCTTATTTAGTAAATGCGCCAATTACCAAATATTCTGTTATAATTATATTTTTATGAGAATGTTAATAACATTTTTAACAATGCGATATAAAAGAATATTGTGTAGAAGGTTTTTACATATATATTTTATCATTTTTTGTCACTAACTCATGCTCTCTGATCATTATACAAGTCTATAAAGTCACTCGTAGCAAACCAAATCCAATTATTTGTCCCACAGCTAGTAAAGCCTTTTTTAAAGATCACCGATCGAGACGATCGTAGGATCTCGCTCTCTACCTCCGTCCGTCTCTTTCTCTCCCTCATTTCGCCTTTCTTTCTTTCCGCGCGACGACAAACGACTTCGTGCCCGAAGCAAACTCGATTACTCCTTGCTGGGTTGGTTCCTTGAGGTATCCGTCCCGAGGGACTCATTACGGGACGACTTCGAGTTCTGAATAACTCGAGCGAGAAATTTTACTGTCCTCGCGCTTTCGTCAATGACGAGATATCAAAAGCGATAATCCATATTGAGCCTAAGTCACGTTAATTAACGACATATTTTCAGTATGCGAGCGTATCATCTTTAATCGCTCAAGGCGTCTTTCATCTATAATTTAATTCAACTTTGCCATATTATTCGCTTTTACCTTGTGATAGTTTTAACGTACAATTTTGAATTTGTAATTAAATTCGTAATTTATAATTAAATTCGCGCCTTAATTTGTCTTCATCGGAGTTACGTGATGGCTTCTAGTGCGCTGGCGACGGCGCGCGCAATGGCATGCAGCTAACCACATAATGCATTTTTAATGCACGATCGATCGGTATATTTTTGCGTGTAATTTAATTCGTAATCTCATTATCGTAACTGCTCCCTTTGTTATCTATATTGCATTTTCACTTTTCTTATCTTTCTCTGAACAGCTTTGAATTAACATGCTTCAATACACTACTCAAGATTAGCGCACAATTTAGTCTCATCTCATCTAGCATTAGTGCCTTGAGATTGCAATGTGAATAGAGACTGTACTCATTATTATGCAGCAAAATACTTTTTCTTTTAATCTTTCCTTCAGAAAGCTCAACTTGCAGTTAGAACGAAAGCTTACCTTATAAATGTATCGCCATTTAAAACTTTTCTTTAGTCAGAAAAATTTTAAAACGCAATGAGAAAACTTTATTTCCAATCAATGCACCGCAACTTATGCACAATGGACTTTCGAGATTATTTCGCTTAAATGAAGAATTCTGTATAACCAATCGACAGCCAGTAAAATGCAGCCGACAAAATCACAGCGAATTCAACCGAAAATAAAATCAAAAGCAGTATGCACCGCAGGCATGTTCCATATAGCATCTCGCCGAAAGGCCATAATTTTGCCTATCGAGCCTTGATAAAAAGCCTCGGGTGCGAGGATGGGCGCGGGGGAACGAGGGAGAAGGGACAGGGCGCAGGTATTAACCGGATGTCATGGAATTGTTGGGGATCACGTGCGCGTGCAAGCGCGCGATCGCAGGACGCTCTGTAAAATATCGCTGCAAATTGGAACTGGCACACAATGAGGCACGGTTTAACAATGCGTTTGATTTGAATCGAAACGTCATGAAAATAATCACATCGCCAGCGGGACCACTCGAATTAATGGTCGGTATCCCCGGCACGTCCCCGGCGCATCTCTCCGCCTTTCCTTGTTATTTCCGTCCTTGTCGTCGTCGTCGTCGTTTGCGCACCCGACACAAGAGAGCGAGAACCTCAGCGAGACGACGACGAAGACGAATTTATCGAAAGTACTCGCGCAGAATACGTAGAAGCGTCGTGGTGGCCGCGCATGCCTCGGCTGCTTTGTTCTGCGAAAGCAAACACCGAGAAGATGAAGCGTTCATCACCGGGACGATTTATTTTGCGCGCCGCCGCGGAAAATGACTGGCGCGCACGTTCCGATCCTTTCATTCTTTCGGATTTCGCGCGAGTCATTGGGACGGAACATATTCGGGCACTTCCGGTATGTGTGCGCGACGTATTCTCTCTATTCATTGCGTATCTACAAACCGGGCTTTCATAATGTCACGCTCGGAAATTATATTGTAGGATCTTTACCATCGATTCGAAATTAAACATCATCGAGAGACTGAATACGTTTGAAAAATTAGCATCACCGTTGTCTCGGCAATATTAATATTATCGGGAAATTTAACGTATGTATATTTGGCCAAATTAATTATTGGAAGAAAAGAATATTTCTTTTATAATTTATTTTCATTTGTCCGATTTTCAATTAAATTGGTGAACAATAATTTTAATTAAATTTCGAGATATAAAAGTGTTGTAAAGAAAGAAATAATACTGGTATATATACTGGAAAAATATATATTTTTTTTGTAGATAAAGTATTAGATATAATAAAATGTGATTAATTAGATATATTTATTTATTATTATTATTTTATAAATATTATAAATTTTTGATCTTATAAATAGATAATACTTAAGTAGATAAGACTTATGAGTAAAAATGCTACTATAGATAATAAACTAAATAATAAAACGAGTATTTATTATTTTAAATAATTATTTTAGAAGATCATTAAATACAGTGTAGAGATAAAATAGAAGTAATTTTTAATTATGCGCTTCGTACATTTCTGCCATTTAATCATATGTATCATAAATATAATAACAATATTGAATTTATATATTAATACGAGAGCTGTGCCGGACCATTATTTTCGAGACAAATATGATTGCATTTTATACGAATTTGAAATAACGCGACAAATTACTCTGGGAGAAAAGTTAGTTTTAAATTATGTAAGTTCTGAATTATACGAGATCTTTAAGAACACATCCCTCGTATAAAATGCGAACGTTCTGTATATCATTATGTAACCACGTACTGAGTGTCTCAGTTTCACCATTTCTTTTTTTAATGGTAGATTCTTTTGAAAAATTTGCAGTATTTTCTCATAGTAAAAAAGAAGTTGATAGAGGGCCATCGTCAATCTTAACTTTTTAATTTTCTATGTTAAATATCTTGGCAATTAAACTACAAATTAAATTTCTTAGCAATTAACAAGTAAACGAGTTTTTCCATCCATTTACGCTCTTGAAACTTAAAGCTTTAAGCCGTTTTACTTTCGATGTTGAATGTGTCCTCAATAATAAGTCATTCATCAAATGATCGTTGAGGAAATTTTGATTTTAAATTCCTTAAAAGGAATTAAAAGGCATTAAATCTAAATACTTACAATAATGATGATAATAGCAAGAATAATAATGATGTAATGTAATCATATAAAGTTAATAGTAATCAATTTATCATCAAACCAAACATATTCATATCTGTCGTACATGAAATATTCATTTCTGGTTTCTAAAAAATTAAATCTCTGTAAATAATGTTTTTATTTCTACATATTATTGATATATTAGATTGATATTTTTTTAGCTTCTGTATAAGCATAATCCTACTTGTTACGTGTAGTATATGTCAAAGAAAATGCAGCATGTATTAAACAATTGCGACCAATTCAACGACAGAGAATTACGCAATCGAAAGATCTGCATACATTAACACGCTTCGGACTGAAGATGCTAAGAAGATTAGGAGTTCAAGGATTAAAAGGATTAAGAGCTTGATGTCGGACGATATTTTGAAACAGCAACGCGTTCTATCTTCAGTTAAATGCAATTTCAGAATGTATTAATTCGTTGAGGCATTATGCTTTTACGGAACAAAATAATATTTCAATATCTTGAGTACATGTAATTTTTATTCTGTTTTTTAAAAAGATCTTTGTATGACACTCATATATTTAATTAACAAACAAATGCACGCTGAAGAAATATTATCCAAATTATTGAAGATTACTATTGTCATGTAAATTATTGTGTATATGCAAGTATATCAAGATATTTTAAATGCGTATTTTTAAACATTGTTTAGAACAATTATATTGTGTGTGTTCCAGACATCTATTATTAATTAATTTAAAGTATTAATTATAAATTAGAAATGGTATATTTTACAATATAATAATTAAATAATTACGAGTTTCTCAACTCGTTAATCAAGCAAAGCGTACTAGCAATAATTTACTCATTACTTTATAAAGTTATTTAATATTTGTTTTGTGTCTCGTTAAACATGTGTCGCAAGTAAAATATAGTAGTTATCTCTTACTATTTCACTATTATTATTGCAATATAACTTGAGGTTCACTTACATATAATTTAATATTCTTTTTTATATATAAAACTTCTTTATAAAAAATTTCGAAAATTATTTTGTAAGTAAAACTGAATTGCAATTTAGTTATTACATCAAGCTTTACTAAGAGCGTCTACTGTCCAAACAGCATGCTTAGACAATACCTATAATAACGAGAAAGGAGTGCAAGCTTATGTATCTGAATTATAAAATCTGTATTTTCAAATATATATAATTCAGATATAATCTATATTTTCACTCTTCTATTTAGTTTTGTAACTCAAATTTATACCACTTTCAACGTTTCTTTCATAAATTTCGCTATATTATCTTTCCAAGGAACGTCCATTTATCAAATTAGATTTTTAGTTAAGTGTAAGATATGCGCAGCATATCACTTTCGGCAGCAGTTTGTGTGTGTTATCTAACAAGAAAATTAATCCTGACATTCCCGCAATCTCCGGCGCGCGTTTGCCGAATTATCCGGGATCGGGGCGAGGCTCGTGAATTATTTAAAAAGTCGATAACATCGGAAGAGAAGCGGCGGGCGGGTTTCGCATTCGGGACGAGACTCGCGTGTTTTTCCCCTGGCGTACGCAAACGTTTCGTTACCACTCGGAAAACATGAGCACATCCGCATGTTGCAAACAAAACGAATGGCAAGATTTTTTTTTTAGTAGTACGGACTATTTCATCAAACCGTTACCAATCCTTTGTCTCTCTCTCTCTCTCTCTCCTCCTCTTTTCCTCTCTTTGTTTCTCTCACTTTTCGTCTTTCTCAATCGCCTGGTTTTTATTGGCAACGGGCCATGAATATAAAATTACCCCAATGGGGTACATTTAGCTCTTTGCCAGGCTCCGCTAATTTACCTCATGACGAAGTTCCATTCTCGCCAAGCACTCCCGATGCGCGCGTGTTCGTTCCGATTGTCTCACCGCACCCTTTAGATGGCCTCTTACTAAATTTTAGACATTCCGTCGGGGAATAAATTTCCAAACCGCGCGAAGAGTGAGATGTAAGTGCTTCTAGATCAATAACGTTTACGTAATCGATGCAGGATTGGACAAAACTGTTAAAATTTTAATTAATTATGGATAAACAGTAATCTCTCTTAAAAAATCAAACTTATAAATAATTCTTTATTAATAACATATATATGCATCCTTTTATTAAGAAACTTTTATCGTTACCTACACAATTAATATCTCTGAATATATTGGAATAATAAAACCCGTTTACGATTCTTTTACAACGATTATTGAAATACTACATTAGACATAAAATGATACGAAGAAAAATGAACTGAAAACGTGTAAGAAGAATACGAAAAAACCTACAAGCAAAAACGTCTTTACACACAAGTTTTTCGTACATTATGTGAAAGGATAGATTACTTTCTTCTGATATCACGGCGGCTGTATCCATCTGGATTATTATTTCGCTACGGTGTTTATGCAGGTTGCCTTGCTTTATTTCTTACCGCCGTTTGTTTCTTTTTTTTTTCCTAAGTTCTGACTTCCCTGTAACAGTTGCATCCAGTCATCAAGCCTTACAGCGTGATTATTATCACACCGTTCTCTTTGTGAGGGCGGCGCCATTCAAATAAATCAAGAAACTCGCTGCTCCTTAATCATATCGCCAACTTTAGTTACTTATTTCTTCACGCTTTTCGACTGCGTACCGACGGATACTTTTAGATATTCTGTTTGAAAAAGTTGATTATTTGTCCTACTAAATAGCAGCATTTTCTTATAGAAATATAATACAAGATAAGCATTAAAAATTAACATGTAAAATTAGTCTAGTTTTACATCTTATTTACGCTTCTACAATGTATATTACTTTTAACAGTGATGGCCACAAGTCGATTTTAATCGAAAAGAAAAGATCGCGCTTTACGCGCGATACGCGCGATTAATTAACTTTGCGCGCGCGAGGGCGATATTAAAAGCGCTTCCATGTCTTAAATATTCTCTCTGCTCGCGCGAGCGGCGCCAACGGAGGAAAGTTCATTACGCATTCGCGAATATATCTCGCATTGTGCCGAAACAATAGCGGAGGCCGGTAACAAAGAATGGGTATGCTGAGAAAAAAATCTCGCGAAAGAAGTCCGAACGCGCTGGAATATAATAATCCCAGAGGTATAATGCAGCTTTGTAACAATTTACTTCTCTCCATGGCGCCGGCTACAAAATAGTGCCCATGATGGAGAGTTTAAAGGTTCAGTCGGCGATAGCCGTGTCCGGTTATCGAGCAATCTCGTAAACACTGCCCCCAAGGAGCTACTGTCATAATAGATATAAATGCCGATTACATCGTTGGCTAAATATTTGCATGCTGTTGCGAATTGCGTTCTATGTAATACAATTTTAACATAAATTTGATTATGAAAAGGTCTCTCTCTCTCTATCACTTCCTCGCATGCATATGCCATTCGTAAGTAATTATTTCGCCTCGCTATGCTCACTGCAATGATGATTAAACCACACTTTCTCGAATCCTGTTGCGATGAATTTAATTGTTCTGTAGTAATTGATCATTTTAGTTTGAATGGAAAATTAATCACAATTAATTCTTTAATGTTGGATTATTGAAATATTTCACAACAGTTGAAAATTTTTATATACGAAAAATCCAATTAGTAAAAATAATCTTTTTAATTCTAATATTTGTGAGGGGATATCATGTAATAGATTAACTTTGTTTTTCTGTTTAAATTATTTAGAAAAATACTGACAGATGCGTACTGCAAAATAAAATACCAGACAAAACACACGAACCGAATGCAAGAATTTAGCGGATTAACGAAGTTTCATAGGATTAACACGCTCTTCTCTTCGATCGCGTTTTACACAACAATATAAATAAATGTTTAGTCAGTAAAGTGCTGTGCAGTTCAATCGGCGTTTTCAATCGGAGGAAAAATTCTCTAAGAGACGTGCAGCTTTCCTAACTTCCGCGCGCAATCTCCATAATCCCGAATCCAGACAGTAGTGATTCGCCTCACCTTCGCCCACACGCATACGTTCTCGTGCACGCATATACATCCAGCCGTACGCTCGGGTTCCTTACGAAGCGCCGAGCACACATCCGCCCGGCGTATTCTCAGTCACGGTCCTGATTAGCCTAATAGAAAACACAAACACGACCTTAATGTATACCATCGATATATCATCCGCACATCTACCTCTCTGAAATCTCGGCGCCCGGCTACGCTGCACTAAAAAAAAAAAGAGAGAACGGAAACTAGGTTAACGCGAAATAATACGGTTCTTTCTACGCGTGTTTCCGTGTGCGTGGTCGAAAAAAAAAGAGACCTTTTCCGAAGAGAGAAGATATTGGTGTAAAAGATTTCCTTTTTCACTGAGAAGTGAAGGGATATGTTTTTGTTGTACCAAAAACCCAAAAATCCGTGATTATAATGAAATACAGTAGAATAATAATAACGTAATTTCCGGGACAATAAGTTAATTTTTTTCGTTTAATTGCTCTCTTAATTTTTTGCAAATTATCCTATATTATGATTTTTGCGGAAAGAGGAGAGTAAGTGAGATTATTTAAGAGGATAGAAACTAGAAAATGGCATATATATAGAGGTTGCTGATTCACTTTGCGCGCATACGAGCTATTGAGTGGCATTCTCCATCGAAAATTGAAGCAAGTTTTCCTCCGAAATTTAATTGCACGCCACTTTTGCGACAGGTTTTTACCACTTTTATAATTTACAACGATAAAAAATTTTAAGTATATAAAGAATTAGTAATAACAATGTTCAGTATAAGTATTTTAAATAATTAGAGGAGAAATAAAAAAAAAATGTGTGCATCGCTGCTGATTGTGCAGTTATTATACTCAAAAGGATATTTTGCAATAAAATATGAATAAAGCGCGTTTTTTGTGTGTATGTGTTTTTAGTTACGTAAATCGTTAAGAAAGTTAGTTTAACGATTATTACAACTATTTATGTAACACCAATCCAAATGTTTTTAAGTCATCTTAAGTATAACCACTAGTATTTATTAAAGATGAATATACATAGAAGACTATTTGCTTTACATTGATATGGATTCAGTGGTTCAAATATAACACAAAGGAGATTATTACGACGCATTGGAATTGGATAGCTCCCGGCTATCTGCATTTCCTGCAATCTCGCAATCAAGCAGTACTTGAGCTAAAATTTTGAGCTTTCAATGAAGTTTATTAGCATATATCATTGATTACTTTCATTAATGTTAAGTTCCGTTCGATATTTCTGTTTCTAGACACGTATACTAGGAAAGATTAACATGAAACAAATATTAATTAAACATTTTGAAGTGAATATACATATTTTACTGACAAAATAATAAATATAGCTTAGCAATTGTTATTTATATAAAGCCATAATTTGAAAATATTCTAGCATATTTTTTAAATATTGGTTGTTTTCTATATTATTTTTCATTTTTATATCTATTAAAAGAAAGAGAAGAAATAATTGGAAAGATAAAACTTATGGTAAAATTAATTCATTAATTAATTAATGAAAAAAACCTAAAAGTGAATATTTTATATTTTTATTTCCTTATGCTTACCTCTTTAACATTTATAACATCAATGCTGACACAAAATGTATTCAATATCTGAATTATTATATTGAGATACATACGTTTGTGTGTGTGTGTGTTTGTGTGTCTATGTAAAGATATATTTTATGTATCCTATTTTATTTTTACATACACTAATGAAACTTTTGGATGTCCTGCATATATACCAATATTACATTCTAATGCTTAAAGATTAATAATAATGTCATGTATAATTATAATTTTATTTTTGTATTTTTATAGTAAAAATAAGGTGTTTAAAAAAATTTTGACAGTATAATTATATGTCGTAAAGTATAGCCGCATTAGCTCTTAAATTATCTCTTAATGGCCACATACGAATTCTTTCCTAACTTTGCATTGTGTTTGAGTATACAGCATAGGGTAGCTACGCCCTTGCAATCAGGTCGTATATACTTACGAGGCGATCGCGCACGGACTTAAATGTGCGACAATGCGAAGCGGAGAAGAGCGGCGTGTCCTTCTTTCTTGCGTAATTCCGAAAACCGTAACCGCGAAAATTTACAGCGGCTCGCCCACGGAATCCCGGCGATTGCGGCGCGCCTTAAATCCCGCGAACACGATAGTCCGGGATTTTCCAACCATGGGGGGGAAGGATTCGACGACGTGTTTTCCAGCACTCTTCGGAAATTGCACGGCGAAGCCAGCGTATTTTACATCGGGCATCGTTCACGATGTAACCAATTCGCCGCGGCGCCAACTTCGTAATTTACGCCGATATTATTCCCGAGCATTCGCTCGCCGAAGAGGGGTTTCAGTGTGACCGATCCACGGACCCTTCTTCTCGTACACCTCACGAGTTTCGATATCCTCGTGATAACACGCGAAGCGAATATGTATTTGCGTGGTCGTTGCGCGAAAAAGTCCACGCTCGGTGCGACACGGGAAACTCCAGCCGGAAAACCGCGCGCATCTCGCCGCGCCGCGCCGCGCCGCGCCGACGGAAATTCGTAAATTTCATAGGAGTTTTATGAGGATGAAAATTTCACCTGCAAAAGTAACAGTCGCG
Organism: Temnothorax curvispinosus; assembly: GCF_003070985.1. Classification (NCBI taxonomy): domain Eukaryota; kingdom Metazoa; phylum Arthropoda; class Insecta; order Hymenoptera; family Formicidae; genus Temnothorax; species Temnothorax curvispinosus. The sequence goes on from NW_020221739.1 coordinate 338,352, forward strand.
CGCGGTAAACGTGTTCCAGCTAAGCTTTATCTGGGCAGTCACGTCGTGAAAATCCGCGAAGCTCTTGGGCTGACTTTAATGAGTACAAAGGATTAGGATGTCACTGGCCGAACAAAACGTGGCATTTCTACATGATTTATTTGTATGTAAAACTATACTGAGATAAGAATTTCGCGACGTTACGAGCTATCTGTACCCTTTTATGCTTTATCTTATTCGGATTTAAACAAGCTGCGCGCAAATTTCCACAAAGTGATTTTTGTGAATCAAAGTGATCATTATACGAAGTTCGCAAAATAAGACTGGCATGTAAATTTAAAATTGAAAACAGAAAACTTTAGAAATAATAATATAATTTTAAAAAATAATAATTACTTTCTTCGTCTGTTTTTCTAAAGGGAAATTGATAAAGAAGATTAATTGCTCTTGAGAATTCATGTTATAATGATGTACATACATACATTGAAAGTTATTGTTTAGTAAATAAATGTGTCGTGTGATGTCAGTACATCTTATCATGTTTTTATAACATAACATCTTCAGCCCCTTTTATCTCTTCAATTATATTAAACATTTAGGCAATATCCCTTTAATAATATTTTTGTCAATATTTACATTCAACATGTTATATTTGAAATTTAAATGTTGTATACTGGACAGTCGCGCTTCTCACAGAAAAATATTTTAAAAACCGGAAAATAACGCTTTTGCTGGAATATTTTTTCTCTAAGTAATACTTTCCCAAGGAAAATATTGTATCTCTTTTTGAAAAAATATTTTTAAACTGTCTCATAACAAGCAGCACATAAAAAATTCTCTATTGCGAATACCATTATTTGTAGATAAAATACTTAATTTTTAAACAAATTTTTAAAAAATTTAAATTACCTCAAGCTTGTTCTAATTAGACGAAAGTTAATATAAAAAAATATAATAATATAAAGAATTGAATATCCATGTTCAGACAATTTGGTAGTTAATTAACAGACCTGTAATTAATCTCGAATATATCATTAACAATCACATACGAGTACTTTCTACGGCGTTCAGTTATTTTTATAATAACCATAAATTTATAATAGCAAAATATTTTTTTGTATATTTCTTTAAATGTCTCACGCTAGTTTGCGACAACATTAAAACACGTAGAAAGATAAAGTAAGGAAAAATATTAAGCCTGGCACGAAATGATGAACGAGCCTCTCCAGCTCCAAAAACAGCGATATCTTTCGTCATTGCTATCTCCAGCACCAATGTTGTCGCGACCTTTGAGAGCTTATGTCAGATAGGAAGAACTCGACGCGTCTCGTCACTCGTCTCTTTGCGCTCTTAGACTAATAAAGACGCGTACACAAGTCGCGCAGGAAATGAAACTACCGGGCAGGAGTGGCGGAGATAGCTCGCTACAAGATTCCTTATTGTTTTTAAGATACCCGCGAGACATTGAGGGAGACGTTATTATGACACGTGCGAGCAGCAGCTTCTTTATTAAAATTTAATAAATAATGCCGCAAGAAAATGGACTATTAAGATAAGTTTTTAAACTGCTTGTCCGCGACCAATAAATCATCCCCTTCTGCTCTTTATGCTAAGAAGCCGGCGGCGTGCCGGCGGAATGGTAAATGATGAAGATGGATCAAAATTGCTATTGCGCGTGTCACGCGCCCTGTTTCTTTGTCGCGTCGCGCTGTAAACAAGATTTTATTGGAAAGTCGCGCCAGGTTTATTCTTACTTCTTGCTTTAATGCCCCGTGGAATTGCGTAGGAGAGACAAATGGTTCCAGGCATAGACGTGTCGTAAAGTATATCGTGACGTGAGATAAGTTAGGAGACGCATAGTATCATCCCTCAACCCGATTCTATATTCTTGTATCTAATAAAATATACATGAGCCGAGATTAATGGCGGCAATAGACGATAATATTTCCCGAAATTAGGAATTCATTTTGAAAATATCTAGTATAAACTTAAGTGCTTTTGTGCCTTTCGTACATGTGCCTTACTTTATATGTATATTATTACTCTTACTATATATTTTTTCTCTCTGAAAGAGCTGTGCATTATTTTTTATATTATTCGCTTACATGCATATTGTTTGTCAATATATAACTCTTCTTTTTATCTATATTAATATTCCTTCTTTTAGATAGGAAAGCCAAAATTAATTGCAAACTTTATTTTTTTTTAATATATACATATAATTCAAAAAACTATATATATATTCTGCATATTTAAAATAGCAATTTACATTTATCGATTATAATATATCTGCATATTGAAAGCAGAATAAATTACAAGAATGTAAGTGCAATATTATTAAATATTATTGAGCAGGTAATGCTTTTTTTTTTAGAGCACCATTGAAAACCCATTTATAGAAATACTTAAAAACTGTTGCGCTTGTGCAATTGAAATCATAAATCTTAATTGTACCTACTACTTCTATTTGTTGTCTTCTCAATTTAATCGTCGACGTGTCGACGTTACTTTGCGGAGGGATTAATCCAGATTGGCCAAACCCTCTGGCCTTTTTCTCGAAGGCGCCGCGGCAAATGGAAAATACGACTAAGGTCCGTGCTGCATTATAATTCAATCTCCACGGTTTCTCGCCTCGCGGCAATAAATATTCAGCGTGCAGCGCGAAAACTCGTGTTAACGCTTATAAGTAAATCAGCGTCGCGGCGCGGCGCGCCAAAGCGTGGACACGTGACTGGACCCGTGTCACCGCTGCTGCTTCTCATTGTCGGATTGTTTGCGAATTGCAATTGTTTCTCGACATTTCGTGCCCCTCGCCCTTCCCCCGTTACGCTCCCGAAGGGAGGAAATGCGCCTGCCAGTTAATTCATATTGAACGATTGACAGCCGCTAAATACGGCCATATCTATCTCGCGATCCTTATTGTTCAGCGTCATTGTTCGTTTAATTGTCAAATACATATCGCTTTATAATAATAAATGTCAATTTATTTTATATCGCGCGTGTACCGCCAGATAATTTTTTGTTACACCATTCGTTGATTGTTATATATATATTTTTTTAAACGATTTATTTATTACATTTAACTAATCTTTATTGATTGTTTCTACCGCCGCCGCGCCGCCGGAAGCGTTCGCCATACACGTAAACGCGCATCCACATATTTAAAATTGACAGACCGTACACAACGCGTTCCGCGAATATCTGTGTAACGATGATAGTAGCATCAGATATTGACATTTATTCATGATACTGATATTTACGCACACACTCCGTGCGGTCGAAAATAATTTTGTGCAAAGTTTAACGCGATTTAACATTGAATGTGTTACTTAAAACGCTATAACAGAAAGTTGTTCTCAAATTAAAGAAAGTGAAGAAAAACTTTGCTTTCTTCGAAGATACCCGCATATTAAACAGGACGAAGAGGGAGAAATTTTCTAAAGCTATCGTATGCGCATACCGACATTCTGACACTGAGTGCAAATAGAATGCAGCATAAGAAGGAGTAATGCCTTTTTTCAAAATGACATTGATAAGTTATCTATACATTTATGCAGGAAATCTTCTATAGAAACCTACAGCAGAATCTTTGATATAAAAAATCTTTTGATTTCAAACAAGCGTGAAATTTTCCCCATTAAAGAGGAAAGTCTGAATTACGACTGCAACAACTTTGTTATTCATGTCGAATGGATCTGGATATATTAATTACCGTTCGCTTTCAGCTTGAATTACTTTTTGCTCGCGATTCAACTTTGGAGAGCGGATGTAATACTGGCTACTATAAAGTTCATTCATATCAAGTGGAATGTAAACGACATGCGAAGAGAAAAAGGCGCATTCCTCAAGTGCAGACTGCATTCAGCCGGTTGAATGAAATTAATGCGTTTCCATGGTCGTTCGGCGATGTCCGATCCCCCATCTTTAGGGAAAAATACTATTCTGCGCGACTTTGCGGAAGTGATGTTATATAAATCAGTGTTACCGTACAACATGATATGGAAGGCATATACAAATAATATATACATAAAGAATCTCTTATTATAGAGAAACATGTGTATATAACACGTGTGGAAGGATTTTTTATTAACAAAATTCCAACACAGTAACATAAATTAACTTCCAAACACAATGCGTTGTTTATACTTAATGCTCACTACTAAAACATGAATTAGTTTCGTTTAAACGCAACGTGTTTCTTTTTACATGATTTAACGCAGCGCTATAATTTCTCTCTTTTAATAATGAAATTAATTCCAACCTGGCACGAGCGAAATGCGTTTTACGTTAAAAACAAAAATTATAATAAAAGATTTAATTTTCCGGAAGAAGACAAAGAATATGCTCCTGACTGTAACTACTTTATTCAAATAACACCTGAACGTTTTGTTGTTTGCGTCACCTCTGGAAATTGCTGCACGACTTCCTTGAAAATTTCGACCGCGAAATTTATTTTTCCTAGAAAAGTTGTCCAAGGTATATGCACAGCATCGATAGATTATGCCCGCATGCAAGAAACGTACAATGGAGTCTCTGCGCCAAATCTTTTCGATCGTTCACACGGAATTTCTACTCGACAATCACGATGATCCTGGATTATGGAGCGAACGCGGACAATCGCGAGTGAAAACTTCGGCAATTCTCTAGCTGGTATTTTTGGCATGTTTTCACATTGCATTGTATATATACATATTTTTTTGACAGGCGTACGTAGAGAATGTATCACTTAACACCTAAATAGCACAATTTGACATTATGTCTCGAATTATGATTTAATATAATTATGTCATTGTAAGTGGAGAAGTGTATAGATAAAAGAATAATAAATTAAATTAATAAATAATATACAGATAGCAAACTAATGTAAAGTAAAAATGCGTTGTGCAAGTAAAGGCATAGTTAGCAAACGTAATTTATTGCATGTAGCCAAATATTTTATGCAATGATGGCTATGAATATGATAATGTAATAATACATTTCTAATTGTTTATTTAGTTAAACTAATAAGCATATAAATAGATGAATAATTTACATAATTGAATATAACATAATCAACAATTAATAAAGACAATTGTTAAACTATACATATAAAACGAACCATCTATGAAATTATACAATGGTTAAACTATAAGTTTATAAAGTTAAGGATATGCGGGAACGTCTTTTTATATTGATAATCGATTCAAAATTTTTAATTAAATTCGAAATAATTAATAAACATATAATATGTTCTATAAGACGATAACTATAGAACTGCAATAGTATAACAAATTTATTATAGATATGTATGCGAATATGTATTAATTGTTTTGAAATATGTCATAATGAAATGAAAGGAACAATATTTATAATTATAAAGATATGATTGCAAAATAACGAACAGAAGATACGTTTTTTGCATTAAATGGGACACCCTATAGCCAAGCGCCAAACGGAGAGCCGAAAAGTACCGCGAGAAAATCGAAGAGAATGATACGTAAGGAAGCGCCCAGCTCCGCCGGAAGTGGATGAATTGGCTCAAAGGCGATATGGCCTGAAAGCCTCAAAGAGGAGGATCCGGCACTCAGGGCGACATAGATTATTCATGTAATTCTGCACTCACTTTGCCTCGCGATCGATCAGTCACGGAACGATGCTCATCTGAATAATGAAATTCGAGGATTCCTTACGTCGATGACGCGACGGGGCCCGCTGAGATTTTCGAGTTCTCGAAACGCGAGTGGATTCGGCGGAATCCGCCGCTGAATCCCGGAACCTATCTCGGCAATCTGAAATTTAAAGATCTCAGGAGAGGGTACCCCGATTATAAAATAATTTCGATGAAAGCATTAGATTGAAGGTACGAATAGAAGAAGATGTATTTGCAAGGACTAAATTTCGAATATCTTTATAATTATTGCTTAAAATGTTAAATTTTCTTCACATTATCGGGTTAATTTTTTTTCTATTGATGTTATTTTTACGAAATTATTAAGTAAAATATTAATATACATGCCCCCTTGATAATTTCGAAAATATTGTAAAACTAACAGAAATTTTATATAAATAAAGTATAGAGTACAAATAATCATCAAAGTTATTTAATCCATTACTAAAATGCAATATCAACTTTAGATTGTTTTAATATTGTTGTTAAATTAATAATTTACTGACAACGTGAACATTAACAATCTAAAGCTAAATCAGAGGAGTTACAGAGGAGTTATAGTTTTCACTAGGATTAAATCAAGTAACAATTTCATCATAAATTGCATTCAAATTGCTCCTTAATTATCTTTTAAATTTATAGCTGATGAATAAAGCATTCTCATTCTTGATGCACAATGAAGGGGGAGAGAAGGTCTGCTTTAATGGGAGATTCGCATCTTTTCGAAATACGATAAGGAAAGTTTGATCTTATTTATTAATTTCAATAAATTTTGCGATAAAAAATGATACGGTGACGTCAGTGTGGAGCAATTCTCAATAGCACTATTTCGTCATTAGGATAACTCCATCCGTATATATTCCGTGCCTGTACTCACCCTCGTTGTCCTCTGCAGTCCAAATTAAGTTTACTGTACTTTGATGTTCTAGCTTAACAAGGTTCTGGGGCGCTGCTTTTGTTGCTTAGTGTCTGCACGATCGCATTCCTCGGCAGCTTACGCTGTTTGAAAACTTTTCTTTGAACTGCTCCCAGCTGACAAAGAGAATTCTTTACGGCGTAGGATGAGAAAAATCGACGATTGCGATCGACCGATCGCCCACTAATCACCCGCGTTTCGTTGTGATTTTCGTCGTGGCAGGGAGTACGGCTGTGATAAATTGTTTTCGCTCGAAACGAAAATTAAAGGTGGAATCGACGGTGCGGCGGAAAAAAAATTAACATCAAACAAATTATACAATGTGCTCGCTCATAATTTTTAATTTTTTTCTAATCTTTCTCGCGTATCAATATTTTCGCGTATGGTGTCGTGATTTTTCGAATTAACGACGTTGAAAGCACAAACACAAAATGTATCTGTAATAAATCATTAATCCAACCTGTCGAAACCTGCAACGTAGCTGTAGCGTGCCAATTCAAGTGTTGCAAATGAACTTAATATACTGTAAACAGAAAACAAAGCGTCCTTCCATCCCATATTGGCAGTACTTTTTCCCGTTCCTTTTTCTTTTCTAAAATTAAATCGCATTCCTTTTTTCATTTATAATAGCGGATTTATTCTACACGATGTATTTAAACTGTATATTGTACAAAGTCGAATCATATAAAAAACGCGTTTATACATAGTTTTTGTCTTTAAATCGTATTTTTATCAGATTACAATGTTACACGATAAGCACTTTTTTTTTAACAAGTATTTTATAACCAGTTCAGCCTAGTAAATTACAAGAATATTGACATTTAATAGATAAGTGTTAAACGTTCAATAATAATGTGTTTATTGTGCCGTAGGATTAAGAAACTCAGGATATGAATCTATGTAAGAGGCTTAATAGAACGGCATATACATATACATAAACCAAGCATTCTGTCTGCGGGTGACTCCATGTCACAGCCTCCTCGTAAGATAGGATGAGAAAGGTACTGACTGAGCCTTCTCCCCGAGGACGGAATCCTTGATTTAAACACGTTGTATACAGTTGTACCGCTTTAGCCTAAATATGACAGCAAATATCAGACAGTTATATCGCTTTAGTTTATAAATATGACAGCAAACATAAATAAGAATTTGTCATGGTTGCCGTCTCGTATCATTTCCTAATAATACAACATTTTCGTAGCACGTGTGAAAACGAAGGAACAAATTTGTATCAAATATCGTGACGGAAACGTGTAATATAAATCGTGGGACGAATCATGAGAGACGCTCATTCGACGATTTCTAATTAAAAGAAAATAAGAAAAGAAGAAACGAGAGGTACAAAGAGCGGCCGAGAAATAGCATTTCTATCGCGCGAAGCACTTCAGCGTCCCACTTTGATCGTACCCCGCGTTTTCCTTTGGCATGATAAGTCCACGGTGTTTCTCGTTTCACGGCACGGGCGTAATAACCATTTGCCCGGTCTGTGGGCAACGCGTGTTTCGCTGGGCCAAACCAGCAACAAGGTTTTACAGCCAGTCCCGCGAGACGATGAAATTCCTCCGGCCTGTCTGCGCGTGCTTTTGCGGCCTTCGAAGAGCTGTAAAAAGCCATCCCGGGACCACGAAGTGCGATTTCTATTTGCGCCTGCAGCAAACTGCGGCAACACACCGCGAAACAGCGCGAGCTTTCCGGGAAGAAGGTATTTCTATGCTGCGGTAAGAATAAATTGCGATGACAAGACAATATCGATTACGATAAAATTTTGCATGCATTAAATGTGTAAATGTCACAGTTATGTATAGCTCTAGTATAACGTAACAGGCAAACAAAATACAACAAAAGCGAACGTGACTTTTATCAATATTTTAGAACTGATTTTATCTTTAATAATTATAATCTATCGTTTGCAACAATTCGATAACAAATATCTCGATAATCAAACTGGATTAAATGAATTATTCGTTTTTTTAAGGATAAGTTTACTCGAATGTAAAATTTACTCATCGTAAGAGATTACATTATCGGAAAGATCTAAAAAATATGTTTAGAATGCAATTTTAATTTTTTTTTACATATCTTTCTAAATGAAAAAACATTCGATTAAGTCGCTTGTATTTCGCCATCAATTCCTCGTATATTGACGTAAAATAATTTATTATTATATAGTCTATAACTAGTTAAAGTATATTAAATCAATTCTATCTCTTTTTTGTTTTACGAAATCTTTGATCGATTAATTAATCTTCTGGTAAAAAGATTTACAACTAATCGCTTCTATTTACATGCATTACTTTCTATGCGCATACATTAGCGATTTCGCGATGCAAATTTGTGATGCAAACATCGTGTAGTTTCGCAATGCGCGTTGAAACGCGACTTGTTACGCGCATTTCTTTGCGAGCTGCAAAACGCGTAAATGACAAGAGAGCGACGGGCATTAATCTCTCATCCTTCCCAGCTGATGAAGTGGCAATTTCCTCCTGATAGTAGGAGGAAATAGGGTCTGCAGACCAGTTGATCAAACCCTGAACAGTAGCCTCCTACGCTGCGCCCTACTACCGACTCGGTTACCCAATGACTATACTGCATCCACCAATCGATGCTGCACTGTATGCACCTCGACTACCCTCCGGTTCCCTTCCATTCGGTATCAGGAACGTATTGCATGGACCGAGCTCTGAAACGATCTTTGTGGTAAAATAATTAACGTCGCTTTAAAGTATGCGATTGTAACTCGAATCCTTTTAATAATATTGCTCTTCAAAAATATATTTTTTTCTAGAATTTCTAAGTATACACGAAAAAAACTTATTCGAGCTGAAATCAGAATTTAATTAAAATAAAAAGTAATTAATATAATTAATTTATATAAATAATAAAGAAATAGTAAGTAATAACTAATTAAAAATATTGTACATTTTCTGCGAATAGTTTGAAAGAAGTATGTAGAAATATGTAGAATAGAGTATAAGACGTATAAATCTTTATCCAATTAAAATATTTTTAATTTATACTTTTATTATATGTATATAAAAAATAGTAGAGCAGAGATAATGCATTTATCTTATCTTGTATTATAGAGAATATATAGAACGTAAATCATAATCATTCTCATTTTGAAAAGCAAATAACATTGTGAATGTACCTAACATAAGACACAGAATAATATAGCAAAACGCTTTTATAATTCTATCGAGCGATTATAATTCACATATAATATTGAACTTGTAAACGCCTTACACATCACGTAATTACACTGAAGACGCAACGAAATTTTATTATTAAAGAATATTACGGGACTGTCGGTCAATTTCGGATCGGTCAATTGATTCATGAAATCGAGAAATCACGATGAAAAGTGTGAAGACCGTATCAACAATCAGTAACTTCCGCGATTGTTTGCAAGCCGTCTTATCTTTCCAGTTAATGAGTATCGCGACAACGCGTTCGGAGTGCGGAAATTTGGCTCCGGGGTTGCGGTCAAAAAGTTGCAACCAGCGCCGGACTGCACCGCTGGGGCTCGCCTACAGTCCGTCGCCCCGTAGTCAGTGACTACTACTGCGGGGGATTCATACCGCGGGTAGTAAATTACACCGTACACAGGAGTCGTGTGTACGTTCCGGTGCGCGCATTGAGCAACATTTTCCCGGGAGTGCATTTACAACGGATATTACATCGAACTGGCAGAAAAACGGGCGCGTGTGCAGCGCGACTCGAGATTAAAAGCTATCGCTCGTCAGCGCCGATGAACTCGTTTTTTCGTCGGCCGTTCTCTCTCTCTCTCTCTCTCTCTCCTCTCTCCCTGCTTTCGCATCTCTTCCTCTTTCGCCAAACGCATAGCTGCGAAATATACAGCATGGGAATATTGCCTATGTACTGCGCCATGCGGCGATTATGTACATGCCTGCCTGCGCCACCTCGAAGGAATGATCCATCTGTCGATTCCGATTCCTGTTTGGCCGGTGATTCATCGATTCATCGATCGATGTATACATACACAGTGTGCTTTATTAATTTCTCCGTTACCCGCGATGTCTGATACGATTTGCATGATGTTTGTTGCACGGGAATCTTATATTTACACTCGATGTACTGCGGAAATATCGGTTTTTCTTCTAACAGTAACTTTTCTCATAAGCCACAGCGTTATAATTTATTATGAATGATGGACGCGTTATCAAAGAACTTAAAAAAATTTTTTTATGAAATATTTAATAATAAAACACATTGAAGCACTCGCACCTCGAGAAATTGAAAGTTTATTACGCGTTTAATTTAGAGAGATGTCATTTCGGAATATATGTATGTTAGTACATATTTTATCAAATTAATTTTATTTAAGTATTTTTTAAATCAAAATATTTTATTTAAGTATTTTTTAAATCAAAATCAATAAGGATTAAATTAGTTTTTTTAGATATTATTATAAAACTCTATAGTAATTACTTCTTTATCGATTGACGTTCCGAAATATCGACGATGGAATATCGACTTTTAAATATTTGCATTCACTGGAGAGATATTAATCACGAATATACCATCCAGGAAAAATTATTAATGTTTGAATTTCCATATGATTTATTACGAGTACTGTTTTTTATTACCTTAACTCAAACGAAATCCTGGAAATATATTACATTACAGTTTGCTCACGATGTTTAGCACGTTAAAAAAAAATTTGTTCCTCAGAGAAATGACAGAGTCACTGTATCAAAAATTTTTAACGGAGCTTTATGACGTTTCTTTTATCAAAGTTGATACACGAGATGAGAATAAAGTTTGATTAAATTTTATATCGGTTCATCGCGTATCGTAGGCGTCAAAAGATTTGCAATACGGAATAATAATTCATATTTTACGTCGCATCTTAAATAATAAATAAAGGTTGTTACGTACGCTGAGAAAAAAAGCTGTTACCTCAATCAAAGTGCTATCACGGGGTGCCAAAAACATTAGTAGTTTATTCAATTGTATTATTATTAGACCCAATATCTGGATTATTAAACCAATAATTAAATTATTGGTTTAATAATCCAGATATTGGGTCTATAATTAAATTATTGGTTTAATAATCCAGATATTAGGTCTAATAATAATACAATTGGATAAACTACTTATGTTTTTGGCACCCCGTGATAGCACTTTAATTGAAGCAACAGCTTTTTTTCTCAGTGTATAGTAAACGAATCGTTCAACAGCTGGACACGCGACAGGCTCCTTTTCCGTGCTTTTAATAAAACAAGCGATAATAACGACGTATTTACGGCGAGTGCATGTACGTACGTGCGGAATATCTGACGAGCCACGGTCGTTTTTCTCACGAATGTAACTCTCCGCATCTCCACTTGCCGCGAAAGGACCGAGTCTAATACCGCCGCTGTTTGCCAGCGGCAAAAAGTATCAACGTCGGATACGACGTTGGCGCTCACGGGTCCGGGCGGGAAACGGAGAATAAAAAGATCGCAATTAACGAGCGCGTCAGCGGCTGCGAAACCGACACCACCACCGCGGCCACGTCGCGAGGTAGAAATTTATCGCCGGTGCGGTTCTCTCCATTGAAAACGGAGCGAACGGCGCACTCCAAGTCGCCACCGTGCCGCGCCGGTTACAACGAGGAACGGCTTCGACGCACTGCAAATGCTCTCCTCGTTACACAATTGCAAAGACGTTACAAGCTCGAAATTCCTCGACACTCGACACTCGTACCGCCACGTGTAATTTACGATATTCCTCGTTTATATGATGGCAATTCATCTCTCTCTCTTTCTCTCTCTCTCGCGCGCGCGCGCGCGCTGTCTCTTGTTCTCTTTTTCTACTAAAGCACTTCTCGCCATCATTACTTAAAAGATTTTTACACAAATGTAAAACTCTCAAAACTTAAGTCGCTTTGAGACTCGTATCGAGATACTCGAGATAAAAAATTAGAAAACTGCAAAGACGCTGCTCAGTGAAATTTTTGTCAAGAAAAAGTAATTTTGAAATAAATTTGATTAAGATGTCACATGTATCACATGGACAGTTTGGTCCTTTTGAAACATCCTATCTATGTCGACCACTACCGCAATCGTAGTAGAACTGGCTATTCACCTCAAACGATTCGTAGTGTTTGGATGTCTGGAAGTCTGACCACACAAGTATATTTACTACTACTCGGACATTTACCTTTGTTCCGCCGGATACGCACCACAACTGCACGAGAGACTAATTCGCCACTCGATTACACTTGTGTTTCCTGATCACACAAGTACCTCGATTATTTAGATATTTACGAGGCTGAGCAGGGATGTGTTACTGAAATATTTTCAAACAAAACAAAATAAACTTTATTTATATCAGTGCAATGCAGTGGCATGCTGAACCTAACGGTAAAAGTACTCCAAACGGATTGACAGAGTGATTGTAAAACAATATAAAAATTACGAATGTTTAAAGTTGAAAGTACGTTATATTTTTTATATTAAATAAAATTCGGTAAAGTATTCACTGAAGTATTCAATAGATTTAATCTAACATTTCATCGATGTGTATATATAAGAAGAGGCAATTTATGTTGTTGACCATATATTTGTTGATTAATATTGCACGGTCGTTATAATGCAGATAATGCAGATTATATTCGATGCAAATGTCTTTTCATGACTGCAAATTATTTTACGAACGAGCAAACAAGGTATCAGCTTTATTTCATGATTCACATAACGCGCGAGCCGCCTGTAACTCGTCCCAAGAGTGATGAAAGCGTCCGTTGATGAAACCGATAGTATGATTAATAATTTAGCCTGCCATCGATCCGGTATGCTAATACACTAAAGATTTATCGACTGCTGCGTGAATAAATTAAATTCGGATGATCCGGCCACGTTACATCGCGGACTTTTCTGCCATCTCGTTTGCATGGCACGACCATCTACGGAAATTGATATATAAATATACAAATGCGATATTCGATAAATATACCACGTCCTAGATGTTTATTTTTATATATTTGAAAATATTATTTAAACGTTCTGCACAATTTGTCACAATAATCTCATAAACAACATTGAGATATTAATAAATATATAGTTTTTAACATATTAAGTGTCCCCAAATTTGTAGTAAAACTTCCTAGTTATTTTGGAGTTCGACGTTTTTGAGTTATAAGTCATGGAATTAAAGGTATTTCTATAAATTGATTTTAAAAGCCACTAATGTACAACAGAATATTAGTTTTTCATTAATTTTACACATATTTTATTTACACAAAATATTAATTTAAAGAATTACTAAAATATTAAATATTATTTAACATGAAAATGTTTTAAATTATAGGAAAATGTTATATTCTAGGAAAAATCAACTTGAAATTAATCAAAGCGTTTTGCGCTGCACAGAACACGAGCATATATTTACAGATACCTTATATAAATTTTATTTACGTTATAAATTAAATTTTTTGTATTTATTCACGTATAAATAAAAAATGTACTTTACATTTATTTAATTCTTTTACTGAATTAATTTATACATTACAAACATTAATCTACTTAAAAGTCAGATTTTTTAAAATATATCCAGTACATATATTAATCGTACAATATATAAAGAGTTCTTAATCGAAGAAAGATTCCAATTAGGAATTTAACCATTTTAATCGGAGTAAAGATTAAGGTCTTTGTTAGCGATATGTAGTAGTGCAGCTCTCATTGCGCACGATATATACAGTTATTCGATGTTCTATAAAACATTTTCATTTTCCTTAACAATCAATCATTGTTATATTGTATATCCGGTATCATTAATATCCAGAAGCGACTAGAGCCGAGTCAGACAGGTGACAGTACTGCAACCGGACGTTTGTTTTGCATGCGAACTTATTGTAACTGAATACTTCTGACAGACCGAACGACGTAACGTTCCCTCTGGAACGACCCGTCTGATTATTATTGTGAAGTTTCGCTTTCTTCATGGCCGCTTGATTTCTTCCGCGGCATTCATTAAAAGTAAAGGCCGGGAGCAAAAAAATCGCGCGCTCGACGCGGTTACTAATTGCATACAAGATCCATTTATAACAAAGCTGAAAATATCAACAATATCAACGCGGAGAAGAGAAATACATAATTGTTTAAACAACTGATTTTTCGTTTATTTATTAACTCGTGATATTAATCTATGAAACTTCTAATTTAAAAAACTAGAAAAATATTTTTTTTACTTTTTCCTTATACCTTAATTCTTTAATAATTATAATTAGATAATTTTTGTGTAGATAATTAAAAGAAGTTTTCTTCCGATATTATCTTATTTTTATCACATGCTTCCAGAAAAGTAAGACTAATTTCGGAAAGTAAAAATTTTTTACCTCCAGTAAAATGATTAACTGCATAAATTAACGCGGCAATCCATCAGATATTATCCTAGATAAAAAAATTATGTTAAGGGTTGACGGTTGAATAAAGGATGATTTATATTTTATGCATTGATTGAAAATAATTATTCACTTATTAAGCTTACAAATTTCGGTGAACAATTTTGCAATTACCGGTATCATCAACACTCAATGTTAGTATCCATTTCGATTTCTCTTTATCAACGTGTATATCCATGGTGTTACACTAGATCAAACGTCTCCACACATTCTCTCTAAATAATTAAATCAGTAGTTCTCAGTGTTTCCGTAAAAGAAAATTTATTGAGTTAACATATTTACACGCTAAAGTTACATCATTTATCTGGTCTATGAATATAAGTCCTCTCTGTCAAACAATTAATATTACAGTAAAAATATTATCTCTTTGTTAAACTATGTTTAATCTCATGAATAAAAAACGGAATAGACTGTTTCATGTATGCTAAAAAATTGAGAGCTACTGACGGATAAAAAGGCTCAGAACATAACGATGGCCGTCAGCACCGAACAAAGTTCGCTTTTGATGGTTAACACAAAGGACACGCTCAGTGTAGAATGTTTGACTAGGTTCATCATTGACAGCTTTCGCTAACGATTAGGTAAATGGTCTAGTCGAGGGCATCCGACGATTACTCTTTATTGATCTTTCCATATTGATTTAACTACCTTTTGTACAGATAAATTAGATGGTTAAAATACAGCTGATGTATGCAGTACGTATGTATCCAGTGCAATGCAGCGAAAATAGATCGCCTGTATTATTTGCTTTAAGTGGTTTTCTCACAATTTGCATAAAATAATTATTGCATTTTCCTTAGATGTGTGTCCAAATAATATATAATATGAAATATATATATTATTGTATATTGATTCTAATTTCATTTGTTGCATATAAAATAAAGACATTTATAAATTTATTTGCTTAATTTTGATCGATTAAATTACAATTTTTATCTACAATTTAATTTCTCATATACAAATTTTTCTTTCGCGTACAGAATTCTCCAAGATGCTTCAAATTTTTTAATTTTAAAAAATTAGGATTTAAATAGATCTAATTATTTTTATACAAAATTTTTTTTTTGCAATATTTTTTAATTCTATTATCAATTTCTTATTGATGTTATTAATATCAATTTTGCACATCTAAAAGTTTTACACAATCTGATACAACATATTCACAAAAATAAATTATAATGATTTTATTACAATAATTTTTGTATCGTTCGCTTAATTAATGCATTTTGGATTCTGTTTATCATAAACGGCATGCAAATGAGCGAAATGTAAATTCGTAATACACTTATGCATGATGTTTACAACAATGATAATACAGTTAATATATATACAAAAGTGCTTTAATACAGCAGGCAACATCAGTGAAACTATGCTAACTCTACTAATATTACACTCTCTCTCTCTCTCTCTCTCTCTCTCTCTCTTTAATACTAGAACCAATGATGGAAACAATTATAAAGAATGTCCAAGACCTCAAGTATATAAAGTAAAAAGTTTAAATCTTCCCAAGGTGAAATCCAGCAAATCCGCTGGCATAAGTAGGATTTATGTTAGACAGAAGAAACGATGTCTGACACTGTAGCAAAAATGAAACAACCTAAAGATACTCTATCAGCGGGACAAGGAAACGTTATCAGTTCATAAAATCAACATTTACGATTTAAAAAAAAGAGATTTATTGAAAATAAATTTTTTTTTAATATTAACTGTATTTATACATAGAGAAAGAGAGAGAAAGAGAAAGAGAGAGAGAGAGAGAGAGAAAGAAAGGAGAGAGAGGAGAGAATTCTATTATCTTTTTAAACTTTATTTTACGAGATGCAACATGTGCCAAATAGTGCAGCGAAATTGATGTTGCATTCAATGGACTTTTTGAAATACGTAACATCTAATCGGTGAAGTTCGCACAGATTTTAGAGTTTCCGATAGAGAGAGAGAGAGAGAGAGAGAGAGAGAGAGAGAGAGAGAGAGAGAAGCCACATTTCTGACTCAGATTTCTCCTTCCCAACTGTCCATTAAGCAAACTTCTAATCGATTTCTCGGCTTATCGTTACAGCAGCCTATCGCTTTATCACTACTATGTCATCTCGAATAGTGAAACGTTTTTGGTCGTAACGAGATAGTACGACGACTTCAGCTGTGAAACAAATGTGATTGTTCCTGAAACTTGACGAGTAGTCAAGTCCGATCCTTATTTTCCACAAGCAAATATGACAAAAGTGTATATCGAAAGGAACTTTCTCGGTTATTTCATTATAAGATATTAGAAAGTAATTTCGCCATCACACAACACACACACACACACACAAATATGGAGCTAATAGAACGATTTACTCGATTTTTAGTGGCGCAGGTGCATCACCATGTCGTACTCGCACCGACCGACACGGAATTCAACGCGATCGGCACGGAGAGAAATTTATTCAACCACTAAATAACCATGATTAATTCTGATCACGTAAGCCAACTAGCAAGGCTCCAGCTTTACGTCGCGATCATAGTCGCTCTTATATCGTAGCCTAATCGCCATTCTCTCTGGGATCATTACTTAACCCACCTTTATCCATGATCGTAATCAGTTCTGTTTCATACAATTAATTCCCCGTTATATATAACCCGATCAATTTATCTAATAATCTCAGAATTGCTAGAAACAATCGTACTTTCTCTATGGTATGTATAGTATAATACCGTTAATAATATAATAACAGTTTATCTTTAATCTTAATTCCACCTTGAATTATCATATTTAAAAAAAAATAAAACAGCAGTATCATTATACTTCCAAAATTAAATACGTAATTAAGTAAATTTATTCCTCGTATCCAAAATTATTTTATTCGATTTCAATGTAATAATCAATTTTCCCTCACATTTAATAGTAATTTCTATAACAATCAACGCTATTAATGGTATTCAGTCATGAATAATTATTATCTAGTTATTATTACATTTAAATATCGAGAACACGATAAACGAGTTATTCATGGTACAAAGGTCTTGCAATTGAAACCAGTATTTTTGAATTATCTCATTATTCGAGTAAAAATTAATCTTAAATAATTAATATAAATAAAAAAATATATTAGTAACAATCATAATTATTAAAGAATTATGTATTTAACTCGATATTCACTTTTATACATCACGCTTAAGCAATTTGCTAACAACTATCCATAACAATCAACGATATTAATTAGTAGTATATTTTTTGCTATTAATATGTGCAAACAATGTAAACGATAAACAAGTTATTGCTGATGGAAGGAAGAAAGATAAAAGCTAGTAAAGGTGGTGTCACGCTCGCTCTAATCGTATCCCGCAACTTTAGCCCCCGGGACGATTCTTTGCCGCGCGAGCGAGACAAAAGGGCGCGGTTGGGCCGCAAAAAAAGGCGAAACAGATTTATTTTTCTTCCAGCGGTCTCCTCCCCGCCCGCCATAGATCTTTCCCTTTTATCCGGCGTAGCATGCGCGGCCCCGAAACGCGGCGCGACTTTCCCGCAGCGTGGTATTTATAACTTCGACTCATTTTCCCTCATTGCGCAGAACAGCGGGATCCGGATAAATAATTGTTTTTGCCGAAAGTTTTATTGCGTTTACCCGCGCGTGTGCGAGAGTGCTGTGCGGGTATACGTAATAAAAGAACGAGCGAATAGGATTTATGGCTAAGAAGTTCGTACGGTTCTACATACTCGCGCACTCGTTGTTGCTCGATTGTTTGAGCTCTGTCGAAGTAATTGTCCGACAGTTCCGCAATCAGGATTCTTTCATAAGCACTCACAATCAAAAGTGATGGCTCAAGCATACACATTTTTTCTAAACACTGTTTAAAAGTCGATAAACTAAGGCATAAGCAGTTGCATTTTGAGAGTAAAACTTTTATTACGTATATGATAAAATGTACGTCTTGTCTTGATTTGAACTTTTTAAATAGAATAAATGTATTGATTTATAAATTTATTTTGTTAATGCAATCAATATGCGAACCCTATATATCGCATTTACTCCGGGATACTGACATTTTAAAGTATTATGAATAAAGTATTATGAACCGAGAGCAGCGACATATCAGAATCAGTCTTTTTATGATTACAAATCCATTCTTTCTATGATTGCTTCAACCGATTCACGTATCGATTCACGATTTCAAAGACAGTTCTTTTGATGTATATATAACGATTACTTGAATCGTCTTACAATTTCGAAGTGGAATACTCTTTCGCACAGCCCTATTCAATATCTAATTTATGCAAACGGCATTTGATTCTCAATTATTTTCAATAAAAATTTCTAGATTTAATCAAAATAATTATGCTTCTTAATCAAATTATTTTAATTAATCGTATTGAACTTATCGTGATTATTTTATTTGATAGGTATTAACGAAAGTAAAATTTCATATATAAAAACTTCATGTTTGTATCTTGAAAATGAGAGTGAATAAAACATATCGATAAATTAATTGTTTCTGCATCTAGAATTTTACTTAACATTCTTTCTGTTATTGTATTATCGGTATAAATGTATTGTACAATATAATATATTGGCGAACATATTTAAATAAATATCATTAATTTTGTGCCATACGAACTAGATTTGTGTTGTCACAATATCGACGCATTAAACCGTAATAATTATTTATCTTCCCATTAGCTGATACATCAGCGAGTTATAAGCTTAAAAATGCGGCACTCCGCTAATAGCAATTATCGAATGCAACGCGTTTCCCGCTCGATAACGGTATAAAGGGGTAAGAAACGAGAATGCAGAGAGAATGGGAAATTGAATGCAGCGGATAAAACCTTTCGCATTCGGGACACCTATTCGCGCGCGTTGTTATTCACGTAATATCCAAAAATACAATCGAATGTGATTTAAACGGTCTTCGCTCCGTTAATTCCGAAAATCCGTGAATCAAAGTACGCGTCCTCGCAAATATCATAAAGGCCAAATCTCTATATTTTGACAAAAGCGCAAAAACGTTGCATTGCAATGATCGCGACACAATCGAGATATGAAAATAGAGACATGAAAATAGAAACAGAAATTTTACCTAATTCCTATTACACTATAATATTTTCATCTCCTGTCATCAAGCGTCCATTTCGTTGAGAAAATTTAACATTTCTTTAAACATATGTCAGATATTATAAAAATGTTATATTACGTTTGTTCTCGCTTTAGAAATTCTTTGTACGACTTGGATTCGATTTTTCTTTTTTTTTTTTTCAAGCAAAATTTTTTAACGTTTACTTTGATGAGCTTTGTAATTAACTTTTAAATTACAATCCTATTAAAGTAATGTTCGCTTGAAGTTAAATGAAGAATAAAGTTCTGTTATTCTGAAACTTAATTCGTTAAAACTACTACATATTTTTAATTACTTCCAACTCAAAAACTGGTTAGTATCTCGATATTTATTTAATAATTTTCTCTCTCTCGCTCTTTGATTTATTTTTATATTTTATACATTTTTTAAATTTTACATACAGTAGAACCTCGATTATCCGAGGTAATGCGGACCGAGCATACATCGGATAATCGAAAACTCGGATAATCCGGAAGAATATAGTAAAGACTATTAACATTAAAAAAATATATAGATATTTATTCAAAACATACATAATTTTACATAGTAGAACATATCGTTCATTTATATCGCTCATAAATAATACCATAATCCTTAATTTTTTGATAACAAAATCATTAATACGAGGTTGCTCTTTAATTGTATGTATTTTATATATCTTCTGGATACAAACATGAATCTCAAATTATTATATTATGTACCTACTTATACATTTTAACTTATAAATAACAAAATAGAAAATATTTATATGCGACTAGATAAAACAAGCATTTCTTACAATTAGACTAAAAAAAATTTTACAATGCTTGATCAAAAAGTGCATTCGTATGTACATTATAGCGAGAAAAGCAAATGGTAACAAGAATCGAATATCAGTATGCATGGAGTATCGAGGCACCTAATGCCGTAATATCGCCGATAATATCCAATAGTAAACTCTGCATTCCGTCTGGCCGGTCACACAGTCGCGACATTAAACATTTTTAGCATTTACTTAAAAACCCTATACTGTTCTGCTTTTCCTTCGATTCTCGCGGGAACTCGGGATTATTCGTGGACTAACAATATTTTCAGAAGCGAAATAAAATTAGTTTGGTTAGAGAAAAGATATAATTAATGACAAACGCGCGCGGATGGATTCCGCGCAAGATTGCGAAAAAGAAGACTTGTTTATGTCGTTCGCATTTGGGTGCGTGTTACTGTTAGGGATTATAAATTGTTCGGCCCGCGTTCTTTTCAAAGGATCGTCCATCCGCCTGGTGCGCGCCTCGCACAACAACAACCCTCACAAGCTTCTCTACCCTTGTCCATGCCGTGGTGCACTCTCGCCCAGATCGCGGTAATGAACGCGTTCTGCAGTTTGCACTCGGCGCGAGTCCGCCATTATTGCATTGCTCGAGCTAAATAAATTATTCCGCCCGGGCTTTTGTGTGCGCCCACACGTGCGCGCGAGGTGTTGCGAGTCGGTTGTCCCCGACAGCGGATAGAAGAGCACGCGCTCGTCGATCGGTGCAACATTCGCCGACTGTGAAAATTGCTAATGTATTGTGCGCGAAATAACGCGAGTTCGTCGGAATGATTGTTCGTGCTGATCCATTATACGCGGGAAAATGTTTAATCGGAGTAGGATACCTCTGGATATACCTCTCGAATGAGATAAAAGTTACGGGCGAGAGAGAGAGAGTTATATCGATGTATACATATGTATAATGAAACGAATCGACAATTGCTTGTGTTTTCAAAAATCAGATGTTCTCGAGATATATAAAATTATCCACTCTCGATTCTTTACTTACATATGTAGAATTTATATAACTATATAATAAAATAAAATTATGTAATTATTAATAAAATTAAAATTATATAATTTATGTAACTTTAATATATATTATATATAATAAAGTTTACATTGTGCGACGAAGATGTATAATAAAACGACAGATATCATGCCATCGTTTATGATAATTTAAATTATATCAATCCTATAGTGTTAATTTTATTTTTATTTAAGTTTCTATATTTTTATATTTAAAAAATAATTTAGATGATAAACTTAGGTGTAACGGTCCGTACATACACGGTATGGCTGTGGTGGTATATATGAAGTATATAATAGCAGTATCGCGCACGCTGCATAACTCAGCAAGATATTGGATATACTCTATTATCATAGTAAACCTCTGTTCCTCAACAGCCCTTATGATGACGTAATTATCTTTAGTAATTAAAGTACACATATACTTTAGGCGGTTATTGGCTCTTTAGAGACAAGCCGCGGGAAAATTATGGAAATTGTAAGCAAACACGCTTTTATTTCTCGATCGATTATTATGGATTATTATCCATTAACGGCGCTGCATGTTCGCGATAGATTAACCTAGTTAACATATTTCATTTCAATGCACCGCATTGGATTAATTATATTACTTTTGACATATTGAGTTGATGCACAAATAAATTCCGCTATACATAATTACTGAATCACTTTTTCTGAGAAATCACACGGAGAGAAAATTTTTTGTTATAACCCTTAAATTCACTACAAACTTGGGACAACTTGGCAACCAAGGAATTTTTAAAATATACAAAAGACATTTTACAAACAACGTGATAAAAATTACCAAGCAAAGTGGTAAATTTTGAAAAATTATTGAAATTTCCTAGATATATTTCAGTAAAATTAATCAAACATATTTTATATTTTAACGTAATTAAAATTCTTCGCATAAAATTCTTGGTGGTACATGTTGTCCCTCAATTACCATGATTTCAGGGTAAATATTGAGAGAAAATTCTCTCCGTGCAGTATTACCTACAGTATTTAATTATTCTATCTGTTGCAAATAGTAAATGGGCTCGAATTAATATTTCACACATAGTGTCATCCGATTTATGGTAACTTTAATGATTAACTCAATTCTTTGATTAATCCGAAAATATCAACGCAGATCATAATCTGTCCCCGGAAAAAATTTTTCATGTATAATTATATATCCACATATATATATTTTCTTTCTCTTGTATAATCTTTCCGTATGTATAGAAAAAAATAACAAAAAGAATAATTAAAAAATAATTAAGAAGGTATCATTTACGAATCAGTACTTATACTGTTACAACGTTTTTGAATATAAAAATTCAGTTTGTTAAGTAAAACGGAACTTATTTATAAATTAATCCAATATGTACATTCTGGTAAACTTTACTATTTATATTACCTATATTAGTTATACATATATATTAACGCTTGACTAACTCTCGAGTTCTCTTTTTTTCTGTATGTTTAATTATCTCCTAGATCTAGAACATATATTGGCAAAATTTGTTGCGTGAAATAAACCATTAATGTTAGTATCTAACGTTAGTATATATAGCAATACTGACGAATTAACCCACGTCGATCGTAGATTAACGTTAAACGTTCTGGATCGCCGGTGATCCGGCAAAATGCAGAAATTATAAAAGCGAACCGGAGTGCACGCGATCCATCGATCGCGTCCAGAAGTGTCATTACTCAGAGTGGCAGTGTCCGTTGGTCGCGATACACGACCGATAGATAAAAGAAACCGTGATGGAATGGCTGGTGCTGCTGCTACTGCTTCTGCTACGAGTATGCTTCCCGTGCGCGACAGAGAAGGGAACAGACAGCGGAGGGTAGTAAGTGGGCTAGTAAGTTTCACGATAACAGTTATAAATGACCCTCTCGAAGCACGGCGCCGCAGGACTCTCAACTACGTGCCAGACACTGGCCCCTGCCTAATACAGGCGACGTCACACGGATATAGCCGTAAAAGGCACTAAACAAACATACGCTAAGTGCCTCGGCCCGGCGTACGTGTGTGTTTACGTATCCTTGATCGATAATCGCGCCCGTCGATCGCACGTCCCCGTCATGACCGGTCCACCGCCGCGACTTCGAGGAACGTCACTTTTTTGCGACGTTGTTTCATATAAGATCCTGGTCGTAAATTTTCTCGACCATCAAATTAATATTGCACACATATAGTGTCATCCACTATTCGTGATTAACTTTAACTTAATTCTTTGATTAATCCGAAAGTATATATCAATGGAGGTCATCTGTCCTCGGAAAAAATTTTTTCTATATAATTATATATATATATAAAATATGTCCATATATTTTCTTTCTCATGTGTAATCTCTGTCCATATATATAGAAAAAATAATAAAAAGAATAATTAAATAATAATTACAAAAAGTATAAAATTGCGGTTAGATTATACAAGAGAAAGAAAACATATATAGACATATTTTTATATATAATTTTGTATTAAAAATCCGGATTGTCATTTTGTAATTTTTAATATTATATATTTTTGTGATAGTTGCATATAAAAATTTTCCAGCAAAATTTACTTGAAATTATTGTAATTAGAAGACAAAATTTGAATTAAATATTTGTACAAAAAGAAATATAATTTTAATATAAGAAATGTTTATATTTTCTTTTTTTAAATACTTTCGCATAAGTAAAGTAACGTTGCAAAATACTTCATTTAGTATTCTAACACGGTTGTAATGTGTTGGAATAATAGTCCTCTACTTCTCTCGTAAAATATTTATATAAAATTTTTCCAAGAAAAATTGTATGAATATTCTTCTTTTTTACTAGAAAAATATCTTCATGAACTTTAAAGAAATATTACCATAGAAACCAATATTGGTCAAGCATACTTGTTGGATAATATATTGCTTATAAATTACGGTCAAAGCTGCATGTAATGCAGAAACTAATGAGAGTATCACGCACACATACATATACGCGTCCATATAACGTATTTGCAGAAGTGAGGAAGCGAACCTTCCTTGCTCGTTTTAACAATGGTGTAAGTAGATGAGCAAGTACCTGAAGCATTAAAGTACTTTCATCTTATCTCAACATCTGTGTCCATCCTCTTCTTCTTCCTTCTCCTCCTCGAAAACGCACATGTAATTCAAATTTATTGCTATCAAAGAATCACGATTTTAATAAACAAATATTACATGTACGTAATATTATATACATGAATATTATACATGAATATAATATGAGATAAATGAGTTAATTTTGCGTTCTCCAAGAGCCTCTTGCGTCAGTAATGTCAAACATATCCGTTGACCGGTCAGTTTTGGATACACAGAAGAGCCTTCCAGACAGCATGGCGTCCGAGGACACCACTACATTATGCACCACTTAAGATAGATGTTGCGCCATAATTGCACCCTCCCTTGGAGGAAATACGACGCGTTATTCGGCGGTATTATGAACACAAATCTGCGTCGACCCTGCGGAATGTTAAACGAAAGTCGCATCTCAACTGGAGGGATCCTCGTTTTCGAGAACGATTTGCTCCGCGGTTCCTCCGAATGGGGACGTTCCCCGACAGGTAGCTTTTAAGGAATTTATCCAGCCGGACATTAAACGGCGCGGATCTTGATAAATTCAAATGGATTTCTCATGTCCGATTCACTTGGCGTGCGACTTTCGGCGCGATTTGGCAATGTTACCCGATGCCACAAATCGATTTATTTCACGCTAATCGTCGGTTCTGCGGACGTTTACGTTTCGTGACATATTTCCATATTAGTGCAAGCAGTCTGGTCGGGCGAACGCAGGAGTACAAAGGGAGGGATATGACCGCAAGGCACAAGGCATCACTTACCCCACACGTGCATCGGTATTTCATCGTTAAGGTGCGGATTCATTTGAGAATCGATATCAACATTATTTTTCTCAGTGACAGTTAAATATACATATTCGATGTTTCACACCTATCAAAATACCTTTTCTTCATCGCATGATTAATTTGAAAACGAGTTTTTAGCAAAAATGTCGAGTGTTAAATATATCTATAACAAATCTTTAAATATTAAAAGTTTGCAAAGTTTGTTTGAAATTTAACGAAGATTACAGTTTTAATAATTATTTATGTTTTTAAAACTTAATTTCCATACAATTTTTTATTTTTAATTTGTTGTAAAAAGTGTCAATACTAAATTACATTACATAAAATTGTTATTTTATTATTATTAATATTATTATTTAATATTTATCTTTAAAAAAAAATTTAGATAATTATATAAATGATACTTTAAGTAGAAATAATACTACATTTTAATTAAACTTTCTAATTATATATATTTAAGTATTTTTCTTAAAAGCATACCAATAAAGGTCTCTGAAAAGATACTGTTCTCTTTCATTCCGTGAATCAATAAACGAAATTGTACAAACGATAGAGAGATATAAAATGTAATATTATTTTATCGAAGTCACTTTTTATTATCATAAACACGCCATAAATAAATCCCAATATTTATTTATGACGATGGAAAAATGGCGATTAATGTAAAATTCTTTTTCGCAAACTCATAGCATCGGAAATCGAACTCGCCGAAATTATGTGGGCTTCAATTCTTGACGTAAAAGCTTTCTCTCCCCTCCCCCTCCCTCTCTCTCTCTCTCTCTCTTTTTCTCTCTCAATGGAATGCATTTCGGGTTCGCGATCTCCTCGATTTCCGCGTTTTCGTCTTCGTATAAAGCGCGCAGATGCAGGCAGGCGCGAACCACCCCTGCACGCCAGTAGAACAAGTCGCGCCCTGAGCAGACGGCGCGAGCGTCATGGCGACGAGTTAGGATATCGATCGTGGACCAGTGGGATGCTGGCCGCCCCAACGTTTCGCCGATCGCGCGCCACCGTTCAGCACGCTAAGTGTTTTGTTATCCTGCCTTCTCGGCTTTTTTTACACCTCTTACCTAAAACTACCGCTAAGATACATGTGCCAAAGGGTGAGAGCCTACCGTAGAGAGTGCTCGCGAGTGTCCTACTTTTGCACGCATTTGTAAACAGCGCCGAAAATGCGGACAACCGTGCTCACAGTTTTGCTCAATGTCGTCAGTATCGTTTACGGTGAGCTCGTTTGGCTATCTACTATCAGATGAAATATAATCCATCAGATCCATCGACAGAACGAATAATCATATAGAGAACAATAATTCTTATCCTGTTAATTAGGGCGAGTGATTATTAGATTGACAGTGAAAGTGATTACTAGTCTTTTATTTATAAATATGGGAAAATTATATAAATTTTTTATGTACCTTTATATTATTACATTGGACAATCATAACATTTTATTAGTGAGAAAGAAATTAGCGTGTCTAGATAAATGTTTTAAGCATATTTCGTTAAAAATTATTAAAGAAAATAAATATTTCTTAACACACACACACACACACACACACAAATACAAATTTTAACTAGAACCAAAGAGGGGGTTATTTTAGGAAGAATATTAAACTCCGAAATTTTTATCTTCTAAAAACATAAAAAACACTTATTAACGTATTAATTCTATTGTAAAAACGCATTTTATTTCCATTTCATTTTCTTGGTACTTTTTCTATTGCTGTATGCTTTTACTCCATATATGTTTCTATTACCTTTTTTATTTCTATTATGTAAATGCGAAAGAAGAATTCTGAGATAGAGTCTTTCATTTATGAATAAGTAATTATATTAAAAAAAAGAACAATTTTTTATATTTTTCAAAAAAAAATTTTAAATTGAGCAATTTCATTACTGAAACAAGATATGAAATAATCTAAGTCACTTTACATTATTTCGTAATCAAGTACAATTATGAAACAGTCTGTTTATTTCCGATAATATAAGTCCAAGATTTATTAACTCTAAGATTTAGTCTTTTAATTAAGCCAAATTTTAGTTTTTACATAATTATATAATACAACTAATTATTTTAACACAAATATTATTTCAAAGAAAAAAAGAAATAGATGTTAAAACGATATATTAATAAATATTCTTTTACGCAGGAAACAGAGTTGTTTTCGAAGCGAATCCTGATACGAAGAGACTCTACGACGATTTACTGTCCAATTATAATAGATTGATACGTCCTGTGATTAATAATACTGAGACTCTAACGGTTTGGCTGGGATTAAAGCTGTCGCAATTAATAGAAATGGTATACAGATTGATATAATATAAGACTGCTATGCTAGTATTTTAGAACTCAGCACTATATTTTGCTATAATTTTATTTACTTTACTATTTATATTACATTTATATTATAAATAAAACTTATTTACATATATATGTATAATATACAACTTTTAATATTATATTTTATAATTTTATATAATATAATATTATATATTATTAATTTTATAATATATATAACTTTCTATTTATATTATATTTAAGACGTTTGTGGAAGTTAATAACTAACGCTTGACTTTGCAGAATCTAAAGAACCAAGTGATGACGACCAACGTCTGGGTAGAGCAGGTCAGTGTATATTAGCTTGTTTCACTTACGCAGTAGTAACCGAGCGTTGTAGTCAGACAATCAGCAAACTAATATCTGTTCGTTTCTTGCAGAAATGGTTTGACTATAAATTACAGTGGGATCCACAAGAGTATGGTGGTATAGATATGTTATACGTGCCTTCCGAGAACATATGGCTTCCGGATATCGTTCTATACAACAAGTAAATTGCAAAAGATTTTTTAATAGAATCAAATAAAAATATAATTTCTATGTCGCAGGATTTCCAAATAAAAGTAGGAGAACTTATTCGTTATCGTTGAAATTTTATGAAAATTCGAGAAATCAGATATTTATTTGATAAATATCAATTTAAAATGAGTTAAAAAATGAGACGTTATGAAAAAACAATTTTTAAATTAATCCTCTTTCTCATTTTATTACACAGTGCAGATGGAAATTATGAAGTAACGTTAATGACGAAGGCCACTTTGAAATACACTGGTGAAGTATTCTGGAAACCACCGGCCATTTATAAGTCGTCCTGTGAGATCAACGTGGAATATTTCCCGTTCGATGAGCAATCGTGTATTATGAAATTCGGCTCGTGGACTTACAATGGCGCTCAGGTTATAACAATGTATATTCGTGTATATAAGCTATGCAGAATATCCTAGAACAACCAAACTCTCTCAATCAAAGATTCTTTGATCAGTCTAAAATAAAATTTCTCTTGAAATGAAAGTATCGAAGCTTCAAGTAATTAGGTGTGTTGATATAATAGCGTTTTCATCAAACAAACTTTATTGGGGTAAAAATGACAAAATCATATTCTAATTTAAAGTAGATTTTACTTCACCAGAGTTAAAATTAAACAGTAATGAAACGTAAGATTGGAAAAGTTTAACTGAATGTAAGATAACTTCAAAGTTCGAGATAAAAATCTCTATTTAAAAAACATCTTGCGATTTTATATCTTACAAATTCGTTTTTTTTTTAATTAATTTATTTATATAATTCTAATTGAATTATAATTTATATTTTTAATTAATTATATTTCAATGATTTGTTTTATAAATTATTAAGTAGATGTACTAATTTTCATTTTATTTCTGTTCATAATTTTTTATTTTGTTTTTTTATGATATGTATAATATTATAATAAATAAAAGTTTTAATCACTATGTAAGTTTTTTGTAACTTTTGATTATATAGCTTTGGTCTTGACGTTTTTCGAAATTTTGTAAGGTTCTTTTCCCGCAGGTAGATCTGAAGCACATGAAGCAGGAGCCTGGTAGCAATATTGTTGCGATCGGCATAGACCTCACCGATTTTTATCTATCCGTGGAATGGGATATCCTGGAAGTACCAGCAGCACGCAACGAAGAATATTATCCATGCTGTGAGGAACCTTATTCAGGTAAGATTTAATAAAATTTTAAATTGTGTATAAGGATGTAAAAACAATTCACTTGCTTATGCTATTTGTTGTTGAAGCAATTTAAAATTATTTTGTCTAGAATCTAATCTGGATAATCATAATTATCGTTTAATTTCAGATATCACATTCAATATTACAATGAGAAGAAAAACTCTATTTTATACTGTTAATCTTATCATCCCCTGCGTTGGCATCACATTTTTAACGGTGCTGGTTTTTTATCTACCCAGTGATTCCGGTGAAAAAGTAGGTACATTATTTGAGGAGCCATTAAGGTTTATACATTATACATTACATGCTATTATATGTATATACATTTTGTTACGGGAAAATTTTTTCCTTAATTCTTAATCGTAACATTTGTTAACGCATTTCGGTCCATATATCACAAATATGGAAACGTCACCTCAACGAAGTAGTCATAAATTCGACAGTATAGAAAATATTTAATTATATTTTAACCATCACAAAATATATTTGTTATTACTTCGCATTTTTTGTGCAGGTATCATTATGCTCTTCCATCCTTCTCTCATTGACGGTGTTCTTCTTGCTCTTAGCCGAGATTATTCCGCCAACGTCATTAGCTGTACCTTTGCTTGGAAAATATCTGTTGTTCACCATGATTTTAGTTACCCTGTCTATTTGGATCACCGTCTGCGTCTTAAACGTACACTTCCGGTAGGTCGTAATGTATTTTACATATTTTAGAAACATCAATTGATTTGTACTTCTGTTTCACAAATACTATCTATACATGATCTAACTAATTAGAAATGAATGTCTGGAAAATATTTTAAGTGAAAAAAGTATCTATTTACATATAAATGTGATTAAGAAAATAAATAAGATGTATTTAATTTATTTATTAATTTTAATATCTCAGGTGGGGGTAAACATTTTATTAAAGAACACACGATTTTCCCGCAATTTTCCAATCAGAATTAAGTTTTCTAATCCGAATTTTATTGGGCTCAAATGATTTTGCTATCGCATAAATACCAGTTGCGCAAATTAATTAATATTTATTATATTAGCCTTTAGTGAATAAAATCGAACATCGAATTATTCTTGTCGTAGATCTCCTTCCACGCATAATATGTCGCCATGGGTAAGACATATGTTTCTGAATTGGATGCCGAGAGTATTGATGATGCGTCGCACGCCGTATTCTACACCAGAATACGATGACGCTTATATGGATAGTGCATACACAAATGAAATAGATTACAGGTAATGCCTGTTCTTTTTCTTTGTTAAAGATATTTAATCTTTTAACACTTGGAATTTTTCATGACAGTGTAAGTGATTATCCTTTGGAACTGAAAGGAAGCCCCGACGCGTTCGAAAGTGTTACTTCAACATATAAAAGTATTAGAGATGACGATGCACGACACGTACCGCATGCATCAGGTAATACTTCTGTTATTTGTTAGAAAATGATCTCTATCCCTTAATTCTTGCGCGTATTTTTTCATAATGTTTGTGCTGGCGATATTCAATGAATAATTAATTCTTCGAAATAAGAAATCTAATTTATGAATAAAAAATCACTCAATTTGTTTATTTTACACAATCATACATTACTGCAATATAGTAAAAACGTACATATAGTATATACACGTATATTATAAATATTTAATATGTAATCTGCATCAGTAAAATAATAATCGAACACCCTAAATCTGTTGAATACGATGTTGAGTACAAAAAGAAAAAAATTAAGATTAAT
Organism: Temnothorax curvispinosus; assembly: GCF_003070985.1. NCBI lineage: Eukaryota > Metazoa > Arthropoda > Insecta > Hymenoptera > Formicidae > Temnothorax > Temnothorax curvispinosus. Next base: position 369,860 of record NW_020221739.1, read on the forward strand.
CTTATAAAATATATTGACTAACAATAAATATTATTTCAGTTACTGACAGCGAAAACATTATGCCAAAACATTTATCCCCAGATGTCATATCAGCTCTCAAAGGTGTACGTTTCATTGCTCAACATATAAAAGATGCAGATAAAGATAATGAGGTAAATCACACCTTCTAATATACTCATTTTTATATTTTTCTACGCACTTTCTCGTAATGTAATAATTATCTATCAAGAATCTTAACAATATTGAATTTGATCACTTATATTAGAAATATTCATTCGTTCCGTAGGTCATAGAAGATTGGAAATTCGTAGCTATGGTTTTAGACAGATTCTTTCTTTGGGTATTTACATTTGCGTGCATCGGTGGCACGCTAAGCATAATATGTCAAGCACCTAGTCTGTACGACACGCGAGAACCTGTGGACGAAAAACATACTAGTATATCAATACGCAATTATATGTATCCACCACCGGGACACAATGGGAGTTTGATGAATGAGGATTAACTATCATGGCACGTATAAAGTAATTCGCGTGTAAAGAGCAATGGTGTGTTATGTCGTACGTACTCCATTAAACACGTTCGATACCTT
>NW_020221739.1:373451-377052 GCF_003070985.1 Temnothorax curvispinosus
TGGGGTTGGTGGTGCGGTCGGACGGGTTGGCGGCGGGGTCGGGGGGGTCGGTGGCGGGGTCGGGGGGGTCGGGCGTGGGGTTACAGGACAATCCGAAATCTCCCGACTGACGCAACCACGCCATCCTTTACTGAAGTACAGACCAGCCGCACAGAAGCGCAATTGCTTCTGTCCGTATTTGCATTCGTAATACTTATCACAATCCGCGTGAGATATTAATTTTGGCGGGCAAGTGTCTACAGGTGGACATTGTTCCTCCTGGCGTGGACAATCCGAAATCGCCCGATCGACACAACCACTCCATTTTTTACTGAAGAACAGATTAGCCGCACACGAGCGCAATTGCCTCTGTCCGTATTTGCATTCGTAATACTTAGCACAATCCGTTTCGTGAGATATTAATTTTGGCGGGCAAGTGTCTACTGGCGGACATTGGTCGTTTTCAATCTTAAAGATATCCGGTACTTTACTCGCGGTGATCACGGTCCAACATGCCAAGAAGGCGATGGCGATTAGGTATTTCCCTGTATCGAACAGAAAACAGCCCGATTAAAATTTGATCAACTATTATTGTAATTGATAAAATGTCAATTATTTGTGTATATAAATTTGAATTTACTCAAGCAGAGTAAAAAATCATGATGACGTCAAAATGGTTCCAAAATGATTATTAAACATTACTTTAACGCCACTTCAACGTCACTTTGACATCATTATCACCCCCTGTTCTGCTTGGATACGAAATGATCTCATCATAATATATGTATAATATAAGTATCTCTCGGTGATTTTATTATCCCTGATGGTGAAAAAATTTCTCAGAAATTTTACAAGAATTGATACATATGACAAATTCTGAAAAAATATATGAAATTTCTTAGATACTTTCAGAAATAATTGGATGAAGATTTTTGGAATATTTCAGTATCCGTATGTATGAAAATTTTTTATAAAGTGCACAGATTTTCTTACATTTATTCAGATTTCTGCAAAGATATATATTAGCGAAAAATATTTTATTCTTATTTATTCTGGGTTTTTCTGAAAACGTTCCAATTCGTATTTAAAAAATCTGAAAAATTCTGAGTATTCTGAGAAAATATGAAAATTTTTATAGAAATTCTGATTAATAATATGGAAATTTTTTAGATATTCTTCCACCAGAGATTACAGTTTTTATTATAAAAATGTGTTACTCACCCCTCATCGCCTGTCACCTATTGGTTCTTAAAGAGAAGACAAATTTCGTATTGTATGTATAAAATATATATATATAAATATCCAGTTAACACCTCACTAATTAGTCAGTTGAATACATGACTGACTAAATAATTAAAGCACGTCGGCTTTTATAATCACGTTATCATAAGACACAAGGACAGATTATCATATCTGTTAAAAACAGAGCCGTATTTATTTTTTTTGGAACCCTAGATACAAAATTCTCGCGGATTCTCACAGTATATAAATTCGTACAAATCCAAAAAAAAAAATAAAAAAATTAATAAATGTATAATTCATCACCAAGTTATAATAAATAAAGTAACATATATATATATATATATATATATATATATATATATATATACATGGCGCATATAAGTAATAATATTTTAGTTTATAAATATTTTATTAAGAATATAAATTTATGTATAACTATATATGCATATATTTATACATGTAATATATACAAATTTTTTTCGTTTTATTTCTTTAATTTCGCAAAGTTATTAAATATTATATATCTATAATAAGAACATTAAAAAGAATAAAAGTATTTTATCATACTTATTGATTTTGTTATACATATATTTTGACTAGTTTTAAATTATAAAATTTACTATAATTTTTTGTGCAGAGCTTTTGAATTTCCGGGGCTTTCAGCTATAGAAAATGTCCCTTATAACTGCTAGTCTTGGAAAAATATATTCTTCCCTGAAGTCCGGAAGAGAGAATTTATACGAATTATCAGACAAAAGAATTGTTGCCTGCAGAGTAATTGTTCCCCGTTTGGGCCACCAAATGTGAAATATGTTTGTGTGAGTATAATCAGTTACGAATTGATAAGTTTTACGAACTGTATACGTGATGTAAGGAAATTAGGACTCCCCCGATATCGAGGATTTAATTTCGGGTCGTTAAATTTGATTTTATCGAGAGATTTCATCATATCATAACTTATACTTATTATAGATAAAAAGAGATAATTTGAATGTGGGAATAAAATGGATTAGTTACGATGTCAAGGCAACTTTTGATTAGATAGCGATTGCGAAAAAATATTTTATCATTAATCTTTTCGCGGTATGAAAATACCATAGCATGAGAGGATTCGCAGTTTAATTGGTGCGCCGAGATGTTCGCTAGGGCTAGGAAGACAATAACTGCAGAAACATTAGAATTGTGCGTTGACTGTAGTTATAATTCAACATACATAGTGTTATATTATTCTTACCGAAAGGGTTTTTACAGCTTTTTAAATTAAATGCTTATGGGTAACTTTAAATACCGAATTATTGATTTTTTATTCTTGTTCTGATAAGCGAGGAAAGAGAAGCGTTGCGCAGAGTTTTTCTTTCAAAAAGCGCTGCGTTTTTTGTAACTTAAACTACAAAAATAAAATTATTACCACCATAAACAACTAAAAGCGGAACTTTTTATCGAAATTATGAATATACCTGTGGTGCCAAGTCCGTTGAATTTGATGTTATCTTTCATTATCGAGACCTTGAAATTTTGAGAGTGGCGATATCTCAATTGACCGGTATTATCAAAGTACGTATGTATGTATCATGATATGATCGAAATATCCGCATTGATACAATCCGCGATATCGAAGAAATTAAAAAAACTAATTGCCTCGAATAGTTAAGGAAATAAAATTGTTTCTGTATTTTGAAACTGTCGTTATCGCGCTGCGTGATGTTCGACAAAATCATATTCTATTACATTCGATTCTACATTGCAAGAAATTTTTACCGCAATTGTCATTATATCATTGCAATTATTATTACAATACCATTAGTTATTTAAGTTTTGCTTTTTAAATATATGTTCTAACATTTGAAACAACCCTGACAGAATTTCGAACCGCGTTGATAACTCGTCACAAATTGGCCTTTCATTCTTTTAAGTATTCTGAGAATTACAGCTTTTTGCGTGCAATTGAAAGATTTTTGACAGGCCGAATGACAGTTAGATGACAGGATCTCGAACTTATCACGATAATTCGGCTCTAGCGTACAAAATTTATACAGAAAATATCTGTATTTAGTTTATTTCTTTTCTTTCTTCAAAGCTATGTTTCTCTAGAGCTGAAAATTTTATTCATATGTCTAAAATAATAATGTAACACACACAGGACTGTGTCGTAATCCCATAAACATAAAAAAATGTATTTCGACGCTGTATGATACCGTAGATCCTGCAAGTGGTATCAAAAATTCCTGGACACGATAAACAAGGATAGATAAATATTGATATTTTCGGTCATTATATTATTTATTCTGTATTATACACATACCAACTATTACTATATTTATACTTAAAATAATAAACGATAGTGTCGAAAATCCGTGTGTTGGTAGATCACAATAAATTG